>NC_048226.1:14697710-14713843 GCF_002007445.2 Ailuropoda melanoleuca | reverse complement strand
CAGAGCATATGACAAGAGGATGGTGAAGCAAAGAGAAATGGCCAGCATTGATGGCTGAAAGAAGACAGGTGTGGGGATGTGAAGTGAATTAGGATGGGAAAGCACACATGTCTAGCTGTCTTGAAACTCTATTTTTTGTGCATGGAGGCTGATATACTTCCGGCTGATTTCTTTTTGCTACGGTTGTTATTTGTTGAGCCTTACAGGTGACTTACAGTAAAATAAAGTCCTACCCACCTAGGGCTGAGTGAAGTCGGGTTCACATCTGAAGGCCCACTGAATAGAATAATACAGCATTCAGCAGTGCCCTTTTAAATATTTGTTGATTGCTTGATAGCTCATGTATTTTAAGTGTATTTTAAGTGTACTTTCCTTAAAGTAAGTTTAAAATTAATATGCACAGGGGCATCTGGGTGGCTCAGTCGTTAAGCATCTGCCTTCGGCTCAGGGCCTGATCCCAGGGTTCTGGGATCGAGCCCCACATCGGGCTCCTCCGCTGGGAGCCTGCTTCTTCTTTCCCACTCCCCCTGCTTGTGTTCCCTCTCTCGCTGGCTCTCTCTATGTCCAATAAATAAATAAATAATATTTTAAATAAATAAATAAATAAAATTAGTATGCACAAACCTCTAACAAGTAAATGAATTCTCATCCCACTCACTCTGTAGAGTGCTGCAGTGTCTGTCTACCGCTTCTGATCTGTTACTGTTTACACCAGCTTGGTAGGAAAAGCTTTCATTTCCCTGCAGAATTTTGTGTGAACACACTACATATCTATAAAATTGTGTGTGGGTGTGTGTGTGCCTGTAAGGTGTTAAGCAGTTATTTATAGAAGGAAGATTTTGCACCCTCCGTTCTAGGGGACAGTCTGTATCTGTGTATATTCCCAGGAGTCATCAAAAACTTTTACCAATTAACTTTTATGAAGTCAAATGATATTGAAACACAGCATAAGCTCCTATGGAAGAAACCCCACACTGAGTGTTTTTGAAATGGTAGTAACCATCACTGTTCCTAAGACAGAATGTTTTTAATATCAGGAATTCTTAAAGGTTTAAAAGATTGATATAACTAGGTTGAAAAACAACTATTTTTATTATAAATAAGCGTTATTTATGCATCCTGCCATGTAAGGCCTCTTTAAAATCATGAAACAGCTTTTTTGGAAGGTAGGCGTCATATAACTTATTATATTATTATATTTGTCAACTTTGCCAGGCCTGAGGAAGCTGAAGAAAACATTCACTTATACTTTTATTGACTTTAATAATTTCTTTTTTTAAATGAGCCAAGGTGTCCTTCTACAGATGAATGGATAAAGAAGATGTGGTCCATATATACAACGGAATATTACTCGGCCATCAGAAAGGGTGAATACCCACCATTCGCATCAACATGGATGGAACTGGGGGGGGGCGGATTATGCTAAGTGAAATAAGTCAAGCAGAGAAAGACAATTATTATATTGTCCGTGTTCACTCGTATGTGGAACATAAGGAATAGCACAGAGGACCACAGGGGAAGGGAGGGAAAACTGAAGGGGAAGAAATCAGAGAGACAAACCATGAGAGACTCTGGGCTCTGGGAAACAAACTGAGGGTTACAAAAGGAAGGGGGTGGGGGATGGAGGTGGGGGATGGGTATTGAGCACAGGTATTGTGATGAGCACTGGGTATTAAATGGAGCTAATGAATCTTACTATGAACATTCATAGTAAAAGTAATGATGCACTTACTATAGTTTGGCTAACTGAACATAATAAAAAAAATAATTTCTAAATCAAATCTGAGTTGTTTAATAAAAAGCAAGATTTTTATTACATTAGTCAATAAAGATGAAGACTGCCAAAATCTGAAGATTTCCTCAAAACCCGGATATCTCTTTTGGTACACCAGAGGGGTTAAAATAATTGGTCAAAACAATTCCAATCTTGAAGGTAACAAGAGCTCTGGGACTAGCATTTTGAGATACAGCATAAGGGACCCACCTGTCCTGCCATGCTTTCCCGAAGCCCCCACCATAAGACTTGTTATTCAGGGTAAAGACAGTGTCTTGAAGGCCAATGTTAGGTCTACCCGTTTTCCCAGAAGGGGCAGACAGTCATTAGCAGAGGATTATCAAAACAACTGACTTGGAAGGTTAGGGCTGATAACCCTAAGAGAAGGGCTCATGGAACACGTGAGTGTGCAGGAGTGGTTGGCATGACGATTTCCAGAGCAGAAAACAGTGTTTGACATGTGAACAGAAGTGTAATCATTTTGAAATTAATAACTTAGCAAAAGCATATAGATCTAAGTAAGGGCACTGCGATGAGCACTGAGCAACAAAAAAGCTCTGGGTACAGAGGGAGGGGTGGTGGATGAGTTCACGGCTAAGCTGTGAAAACGAGGAGATGACGTAATACTGTGGCATAACATGCAAGTGGATTCCTTTCTCACGTAACTCTGGAAGTTGGAAGCTTAGATGGTGGGGTCTCCTCAGAATTCACTCATGACCTCCAGTCCCTTCCAACTTGTACCACTGTCCCTTCAGGTGTCATCTTCTTCTAGGTGGAGGCAGCTGGGTCACTATTATGAACATAGTCCATGTTTTACCCTGAGAGAAGAGAAGAGCCCATTTCCATGTTTCAAGGTCACGACCCAGAAGTGGCACACATCACGTTTACTGACGTCCTATTGACTACACTTATCCATCACAAAGGCTGAGAAACCTCATCTTAAGTGGGAGGTCGTGTACCAGCAGAAAGTGTTTCTGAGAGAGAAGAGAAGAGTGGTTGGGGATGGATATCTAGTAGTCCACCAGGACCAGGAATGGTCTACTGAAGTCCATGCAGTGCTTGCTGTAGAGTCCAGACTAACTCTTTTCTGTCACTTTTCCCTGAGACCCGTCTCCAGCATGACTGCCAGGTACCAGCTTAGCTACAACCTTGGCCATGGGCTGTGTGGCCCAAGGACTGGCAATTTCCGCTGTTCCTGAGAAAATCTCCTGCACGACAGCATCCCTTTCATTGAAGTTGACTACTCCCAAGAAAGAAAGGCATTGTTTAAAACGTCAGCACCGCTTCTACTTTTTTTTTCAGCCTTTGAGGAAACAATCTTGACATTAGAATTCTGAAAATGAAGTAAACACTCTAGTCAGTCCTTTTCCATTTACTTACATTTGAGAGAGTTGGCTGCCAAGCTAAAAGGCACTAATGTATTCTCCTCACTCCAAATACATCAAAGAAAGAATGAAAATATATTGCAAGTAAAGTTTTCAAAGCTTTTTCTTTCCCTCTCTTTCTTTTTTTTTTTTTAAGTTGGCTATTTAACGGAAATGGCTACTATGCAGTCCACAGATTATTCTTATTAAAAAAAATCAGGGGAATCCATTTGATGCTTTGTAAAGAGTAACTATGCAACTTCTAAGTACTTTTAATCCAGGTGCTTCATAAAGGTGATACTCTAGGTTACTGCTTTTAAGGCAGGAAGTCTATACTTGAATGTGGGAGCTGCCTTAATGCCAGGTGATGTAACACCTGCCGAGGCTCCGTTAAAAAAAAAATGTCTTAACCTTCTTAGCAGCCAACGTTGGTCACTATTACTATTCATACTTTCATCTTTTTAATGTGTCCCACCTTTAAACTCCTCTATCTAATTTTGGAGGGAACTCCATCTCACATCGGGAATGCTGTCTACACAGACAGATTTCCACCCGTGAAGAAGCTTTCCTACCACCCTTTTCCAAGGACTGGTATTCACTCTCTACCTGAATGACACATTTGCACATTGGGCAACAGCTAATGAATGTCTGCTGTCTTCCTGATGCAATACTGAAGGCTTGACGTGGTCCAGCTGATGGTGATGGGGAAAATGAGGAGGTTCCAGCTGGCTTAGGGTCCACCTCAGGCTCACTGCTTGCTTCACACCACACACCCTACCCAAAGTATCTGAGAAACCATGTCAACTGGGTTCTAACAGAAGAGGGAGTGCTCAGAACCTTTTCCTATCTCCAAAGGCCTTGTGGGCTTTTAAAACCCTATCAGAAAGAAGGTCCGTCCGAAGGACCCTTGGGTTAGTTTTCTATTGCTGCCATAACAAAATACCACAAATTTAAAGGCTGAAAACAACACCATGTATTATCTTACAGATTCCACATGAAATTGGCTGGTTTCTCTGCTTTGGGTCTCTCAGGCCAACATCAAGGTAGCCACTGTTGAGACCCTTATCAGCAGGCTCTGAAAATTGGCTTTTAACCCCATCCAAGTTGTTGGAAAACTCCACCTTCCTACGGTTGTAAGACTGAGAACTCCCCTTCCTGGCTGGCTGTGGGCTCAGGACCAAGATCTCTCTCTGGTCCCTGCCCCTGGGCCCCTTCTTTTCAGAGTCAGCAATGACCTCCCTGGGAATCTCTCTGGCTTTTCATTCTGCAGTATCTCTCTGTCTCCAGTTGGAGAATGTTCTTTGCTTCAAAGCACTCATTTGATGAGAGAGGACCTATCCAGATAATCCGAGGTCATCTTGTTTTAAATTCAAAATCTTTATTGCATCAGCAAAGTCTATTTTGTTAGGAATATGGTAGCATATTCAGACACTTCTGTGATTAAACCATTCTGCCTGCCACAGTTCCTGACCATAGATAACAGAACACAGAAAGTGTTCTCCTCTAAGCTGTGAAGTCATACCTAGTCATGGCCAGACTTGGGGGAGAGACGAGGTGATGCAGTCAGACTATCTTCCTGAATCCCAGAGCACGAGGTGGCAAGAATAACAGACCATTTACAGCTGGCCAATTATTGTTGGAAACAGAAAAGACCCTAGGTGGGTATGGTCAGACCTGCTTTGCGATAGGCCAGAACTTAAATTGTAATGTGTATTTTGTTTTGCTCCTTTATTTATTCAGTTACTTAGTTGGCTAGTTAATCTGCTAATAACCCACTAGTTGGCTCTTGCCCTACTCATTTATTTATTATCCCACATTTTTACAAAGGATTGTGGTAGCCCACAATAAATATTTTCAATAAAATAGGCATAATAGCAGCAACAATAAATCAAAAAACAGCTTTCTTAAGGATACGCAACTATCAATGAAACATTGTATATCACATGGCTTATAAATACCCTTTCTGATATTTAGACTTTGTGGGCTAAGCTGAACATGACATTATGGCTGCCCAGTGCTTCAAGCTACTCATAGGAGAGTAAGTGAGCTGAAGTACAACTTCCAGTAGCTCCACTAACAGAAAAGGGTGAAAGAACACGGGGAGATTTTGTTTGACAAAGCAGAGCAATTTTCTAACATGTTCCTGGAATGATTCACCTTAGAATCCTACCAGCCTTCATAGGTGGACATACTTAACACTTACTTATGACCTAGTCTCATCTCACACTCTGGGACAGCCTGGTTCTCCCAGGCCATTTAAAGATATATCCCGATTGATGTGAAACACAGAGACGACAAAATCAATGCAAAGAAGAAACAAATCTGTCTATCTGAAGTCCTCTTCTGGTGCTACTTTCCTATTCAGGGAGAGTCCCTGTTATGTGTGGCTTGTTGGTAAGAAACATACCCAGCTACCTTCTCAGGAGGCAAACAGGTCATAGGTACCCTCCCACTATCTCCTGGCAACTAAGGAGTGAGTATCCAACAAGGCTTGTCCAAAAGGATGCTCTTACCTGGATTTCAGAAGTTCAGGGGGCAGTATTCATTCAGGAACAGCAGGAATGTGCTTGTAGTTGACCCTCAGTGCCAATAGTGTTAAGGGTCCAAGCAGGACTCTCTGGGCTTCACAATGAATTCTGAGCTTCCTGATATTCTAATGCACTCCCTTCTTATTTAAGTTGGCCAGAGGTGGTTTATTTTATTTGCAGTCAAGAACTCCACTTGATGCACCATTTGTTGTCTCTGAATTCTTGTTTTGTCTGGCATTACCCTGTTGGGGATACATGAGAAATGGAGAGTACAAAACTGTTGATGAAATTACATGGAGGATCATGGTAACAGAAGGACAGCCCAGGGACGACAAGGTCAAATGTCCAGTGAACATCACTGGCAGGGACTCCCCAGAGAAGGGACAAAAAGTCACAAGTTGGGAATTCAAGATAAAAGTGGTCTTTTGCCCTTCACAAGGGCATTGAGCAAAGGAAAATGACATCTCTGTAAATCAAGGATAGACCTAGATCCTTTGAATTATGTAAGTTTGATTGTCCTGCTTGCAGAGCCCCTTTGCTCCTCGAAATAGTTTCATGAATTACCAAGTGCAGATACTCTTTAGATGTCAACAGTTTACATCTGACATTGTTTATTATTGATGTGAATTCTAGATAGATATATAGATGATAGATAGATAGATAGTAGATAGATAGATAGATAGATTCTTAGTAATTGATTGTAAATAGATACATTTAACCTCAAGGAAATAAAAATGTGACATGGAAGTGAATATCGGTATTCTAGCATGAACACCACCCTTTTCCCCCTCGCTTCCCTTGCAATCAGAACACTAAGATCAATCTCCTTAAAAAAAACTAAATCTCCCAGGTGTTTCATTTTCAGACTATTTTAAGATGGGAAAAGGCTCTGATGTTACTCACTTTGAAGGATGCATGCCTAGAAAGGCAATCTAAATTGAGATCTTTTTGGCAAGAGTATCCCAATGATGCCAAATGGTGAGGTTTCTGTAAAGTGTAAGGCTGCACAGCTCCCCCATGACCATTGTTTTTTTTGTGCATTTGACTCTCCAGTTTAGTGAGGCCCCCATACCATCCTTCAGATTTTCAGTCCTTTTGTACAAATTCAGCTTTTCTTTAGTCCCTGATTTTACCATCTACTGTTTCCCCAGGTTTATGATTTTCCTATGGTTACTAAGCATCAATAATTTCATATGTGTTACTGTCACGTACGTTGCTAAATGAGATTGAGTTTCTTGTTCAGGTTCTAGCACCTTTGAGTAGAGAAGTGTTGGAAGAGAAGTACACCCAACTATGAATCTGTCCTACTGTCCTGGCAACCCACTCAAATAAGAAGTTCACTGAAGAGAGAAGGTCAGGAGTGCTGCTCTCTCTTAGAACAGGTGAGGGACATTTTTGTGGTGGATACACCAGCTAATGCCTGAAGGAACAGAGTTAAGTCTTAAGAAAACAAAGTTGCTGGCTAGTCCTACAGACTGCCCCAAGCAAGATGAATTTGATTAGAACTGGGAAGATCCTTGACTTGGTTTAATATTTGTTTCCAAAATACCCAACAAGCAAGCCATCAAGGAAGGAAACTCCCAAAGGAATCTGCCAGCACAAGAAAAGTCCCTTACTAAGTGAACAATCTGTCCTTTCAGCAAGTTATCGCTTGACCCTCCCCATTCTCATCTGAGCCAATTTGCCTGTGTTTTGGCCCAGCATTTATCCTCCAGCCTCATCTCTATCTTGGAAACAAATTGTGCTTTCCCTTACTTGAACTTCAGCTCAGACTAGCCTACCTAAGTGATTCCATGCTGGACCTCCCAGATGGAACACATTTCACCTTTCAAGGTCTCCATCTAAGTGCAGACCAATGTAGCCATTTTTATTAGTTATTACTTCCAATCACAGATAGAAACCCCTGAAATGCCTTCTGACATTATCATAACCCCTCAACAGAAATCTCCCTTACTTCCTTGACCAGAGAAAGAAGAGGAGCAACAGAAAGATGTTCCTGTTGCACATAAAAAAAAAATTTTTTTTTTAATCTACAATGAGCTTGTAGCACATAGGCTGATAAGTTGAGAGTGATAATGTTGGTGACCAGAGGAGTATTTGGTCATCTTGGGTTATGAAATATTGTTTTAAAACTACATTATTCTGCCTTCCTCTGAAGCTATATGTTACAGTAAGGAGAGAGAGAGAGATCAGTAGGAGACAGAATCATGCAGGATCTTGCGGGCCATGTGTAAAGTGTTTATCTCCATCCCAAGAATACGAGGACACCAGTGAAAGCTTTTAAACTAGAGAGTGACACGATGACATTTATATTTTCATCACTCTAGCTATAATATGAAAAACAGATTGGAGGAGGCAAGAATGGTTGCCTGGTCCCTTGGACTTAGGTAGTGTCAGTGGAGATCAAGACATGTGGGTGGATTCCAGAGTTATTTAGGAGATGAAATCAACAAAACTTGGTTATAGTTTGAATATGAGAAAGTGAGAGAGAAGGAGTTGTCAAAGAGGACTTCCAGCTATTTGTATTGAGTAACTAACTAGAAGGGTTACGGTGTCATATACTGTGGGAGGACAAGCTTTGTTTAGTTTTGTTATGTGTGGGAGATAAATTATAAGTTAAGTTTTGAATATGTTGAATTTTAAACATCTTAGGACACACCCAGGTGAAGATGGAATGCAAGAAGTTAGTCATAACCAGTCTGGAACAAAGACATTGATGGAAGCAGTTAGTATTTCTCATGATAAAATGAAAGACCTATGGTTGTCCCACGATATCCATTCTTCTCTTTTTCTGTTGCGCAGATCAACATAAATAGCCACAAATTCTTCCCTTCCCATCCAGAAGTGGAGTGTAACTTCTCCATCCTCTGAATCAGTGTTAGTTACTTTGGGCAATGGAACTTTAGCCACTCTGACTCAAGTAGAGGCTTGAAAATGCTTTCACATTGGGTCTTGCCCCCCTTTTGCTATACATGCAACCTTGATACCACCATGGAATGAGTCCTAGGTAGCCTGCTGGAGATGCGAACCCATGTGAAGGTGAACAAAGCTGACACCCCACCACATATGGGTGTGAAGCTGTCCTGCCAACTAAGATTCGTCACACTTGACCAGAGCAAAAGAATCACATGGCTGACCCAGAAATTGAGTGCTAAATAAAATGGTTGTTATTGAAGCTGCTGAATTTTGGGATGATTTGTTTTACAGGAAAAGCTAATTAACACAGAGTTAAAACAAATCTCTCGTTCTAAGCTGAACATTTTTTCCAGACTCCCTTGCAGCTAGATATGGCCTTATGACCACATTCTAGTGAAGGAAATTTAAAGTGTCATGGCATATTCTGGGGAATTTTTTTTAAAAAGTTGGCTGGCATGACCATCTGCTTTATCTTCTCTCCTCCCTTACCTCCTTTATCTGCTACCTGAACTGCAGTTTATTTCTTTAAGATTTTATTTATTTATTTATTTATTTATTTATTTATTTATTTATTTATTGAGAGAGAGAGATAGCAGGAGGAAGGGCAGAGAGAGGGACAGAATCTCAAGCAGACTCTGTGCTGAGCGTGGAGCCCAACATGGAGCTTCAACCCATGACCCCAACATCACAACCCAAGCCAAAACCAAGAGTCAGATGCTTAACAGACTGAGTCACCCAGGTACCCCTGAACTGCAGTTTTGATGCCTGAAGCTCCAACCATCATCCTGGACCACAAGAACAGAGGCTCATTCTAGGTATGTGGCATTATAAGTGGGAGGAAGCTTAAGTCCCTGAGGTCTTCATGGGGAAGAACCCCACACAAGTTCTGGACTGTCTGTCTCCATACATTTATGTAAAGGAGAAATAATTAAGTTCTTTCTTGTTTAAGCCACTGTTATTTTGGACCCATTTTACTTACTGGCAAACATTAAGCCTAAGAGCTACAGTCATTATCCAAGTGTTGGGCATATTAAGTAAGACTACACTATGGTCTTTGGTCTCCTCTTGAGCCCACATTTTCTAAACCATTCGTTTTTGTTCTCATGTTGCAAGTCACTGCAGTAGGCCAGTTAGCTGCTCTAGTCTGGATTTTCCTGCCTTGTCCAAATCATAACAATCGTCTGATTATCTGGGAAGATCTACAGCTGGTCCAATTTGCTCTTGCTTGTGGTTGAACTGCCCCTCTTTGGGGCAATCCACATATCCTTTGGTCAATCCACATATCCTGCCCTTGGACACTCACTGGTGTCCAGTAGTGCTTGCTGCTTCTTATACTCTCTTTACAAAATTAAGGGGCATTGACCCCATCTTAATAGTAATATATCAGATTATGTTAAGGTTTAAATAGTGCTTAACAGGGACACCTGGGTGGCTCAGTCAGTTAAGCAGCAGACTTTTGAGTTCAGCTTAGGTCATGATTTCAGGGCCACGAGATGGAGCCCTACGTGGATCTCTGCACTGAGCGTGGAGCCTGCTTAAGATTCTCTCTCTCTCCCTCGCCCTCTGCCCCTCCCCCACCCACTCGCACTCTAAATAAATAAGTAAATAAATAAATAAATAGTGCTTTACAATTTATGGTGCTCTTCTATGTGTGTTTCCTATGAAAAAGTGTTTTTTTTTTAAACTGGGGTTTAAATTTGTGAATTATGAAATCAAATTACTGGAGTAATCTTCATTTTTTAATGAAATAGGAGAAGATTAAACAAAACAGATTAGAGTGAACTAGAACATATCTGCATCCATTGTACACAGTGAGCTTGGTTATCTATCATGAAAGTGTTGTTTTATTTATATATAAATACATATGTGTGCAGAATTGTTGAATCATATATCAGATACTTGAAACTAATATAACACTGTTTTAATTATACTTGAATTACAAGAACGCACCATGATTTTGCTAAATTTAGAAAAGTTGGAATGTTTTAAGGGAAAAGAGCAAAGTCTATAATCATCTTACTATAAAAAACCATACTTACGTGTATGCCAGATCTTCATGTAAAATGTGATTTCTAATCTAGGTGATCATTTAAAAGTCTGAAGAACAGTGCTCTAAAGAACATGTACAATTCCCCCCTACTTGTTATCCAGTTCTCTTCTTCAGTTAAAGTTACCCCAGTTTTCAATGGGGAGCCACCGTCCCTCATTCATACTTCAGGGAGAGAGCTGGGTGCCTGGCTTAGGTCTGCCAAGTAGCATATTACATCCCTGTAGCCACAGACTGGGTTCAGAAAGTAAAAGTCTTAGTAATTTCCAATCAGTTCTGACCTTGCTAGGTAGAGGTATGCTCTTCTTCCACAGAGCTCTGAGACAGGATAATGAAGTCTTTTCCTCTCCTTTCCCCTCCCTATCCCGTCTCCCTTCCAGGGGCTGATAAGGAGTTAGCAAGTGAACCTGTGGGGACCCTTGACACCATCATACCATCACCAGGTGGTACCATCACTCGATGCAGAGGAAAGTCCAGTGAGGGGTGGACAGAGCAAATAGGAGCCAGGAGGATATCACCTGAGCTCCCTTATCCAGTCATACCTGCAGCCTACCTGTCCCTGGAATTTTAGTTGTCAGCCAAGAAACTCCCTTTTGTACTCAATCTGATTTTAATGGGATATCCATCACTTGCTGTTGAAAGTCCTGACGACTAGACTGTCTCACTCATTGGACAGTAGAAGGAAATCATGTATAATTTTAAAAGGGGAAACTGAGGCTTAGAAAAATTAAACAATTCTACCATTTTTACACAAATAATAGAAGCAGAACCTGAATTCAGATCTTCCCACTCCAGAGCTCATATGTTCCCCAACATATGACCCTCGTCTACACAGGACGTCAACAAGCATCTTTGATAGATGAAATAATTGAGCTTTTATGACTGAAGCACAGAAGAGCATTTCTGTAGGCAAAGCTTTAGTGTCATCTGGCCTTGGGAAGCAGCATAAGCACCCAAAAACCAGATATCAAGCTGTTTCTTAGGAGTTTGGAATGTCTTAATGAGATACGATTTACAAATTTTATGGGGGGGACTCAGGTGGGGCAGGAAGCAAATAGGTAACTCATCACTTTACTTTTTCATGCTTCCCAAACTTCTGACCTGGTCTCTTTATATTTTTCCCTGCTACAAAGTTGCACTTTCAAATGACCAATTACAATGGTCACCACTTTTTAAAATCGAGGCATGATTTCCCACCATAAAACTCATATCTCAAAGTGTAAAACTTAATGGTGTTAGTGTATTCACAAGGTTGTGCAACCATTATCATGAATTCCAGAATGTTTTTGTGAGCCCCAAAGTAATTCCTCTTAGTACCCAGGAGCAGTCACTCTATACCCACCCCCTCCTCCAGCCCCTGGCAACCATTAATCAACTTTCCACATCTAAGGACATTTCATAAAATGGAATCATACAGTGTGAGGCATTTTGTGTCTGGATTCTTTCACATTGTAAAATGTTGTCAAGATTTATCCGCATTGTGGCATATTTCAGTTCTTCCTTCCTTTTCTTTGCTGAATAATATTCCATAGTATGGCTAGCCCACATTTTGTGTCTCCGTCAGTTAACGGATGCTTGAACTGGTCCCACTTTTTGGTTATTGTACATAATTCAGCCATGACCATTCATGTGCAAGTTTTTGTGTGAACATAAATTTTTTATTTTCTTAGGTGAACATTTTGAGACTCTCAATCTGTTTTTCAAATTATCTGCACCATCTTATACTCCAACCAGCATTTATTATTATTATTACTTTATTATAGCCATTCTAGTGAATATAAAGTGGTATCTCGTTGAAGTTTTGGTTTGCATTTCCTTAATGATTAATGGTATCGAGCATATTTCATATGCTTTTTGGGCATTTGTGTAGCTTCTCTGGAGGAATGTCTATTTAAACACGTTGCCCATTTTCCAATTGAGATATTTCTCTTTTTATTATTTTTATTATTATAAGTTCTTTATACATTCTGGGTACTAGACCCTTATCAGATATATGATTTGCAAATATTTCTCCCATTCTGTGGGTTATCTTTTCATTTTCTTGATGGTGTCTTTTGAAGCACAAAGGATTTTAATTTTGTTGAAGTCCTATTTATATCTATTTTTAATTTGGTTGCCTATGCTTTTGGTGTCATATATAGGAAACTATCTCCTTACCCAACACAAGAAGGTCACAAAGATTTTTTTCCTAAAAGTTATATCATTTTAGTTTTTACATTGAGAACTTTGATCATTTTCAGTTCATTTTTATATGTAGTGTGAAACAGGTGTCCACATTAATTCTCTTGCATGTGAAGGCCCAGCGGTCCCAGAATCATCTGTTGAAAAGACTATTGTTTCCCCATACCAGTAACTTTTATTGAGCTCCTGTTATGAGCTAAGCAATGTTGTAGGTTCTGGTCCTATTGTATCTGACAACATAGACAAAGTTATATCTCTCCTGGGCCTTATGTTCCAGTTGTGGGGGACCTGAGGTCAGACAACAACCCAACAAAGCTCTTCTGTAAAATGAATCACAGAAAAGAGAAGAAGCCATCCCGGGACCAGTTTGCTTTTTTTGTAGTGACTGGTCAGAAGAGGTCTCACTGATAAGATGATGTTATTGAATGAACTACTAATTCATTTCGTGCTCATAACAACCTTAAGTGGCAGGCACCATACCACCTTTATTGTACAGATGAGGAAACCCAAACACACTTGAGCCACAGAAGCTATGTAGCTCACCCACCACCTTACTATGCCACAGAGGGGGATGGATCTGCAGGTGCAATTTAAATCATATGACTGAGTGGTTAAGGGGCTGCTTTTGGCTCAGGTTATGATCCCAGGGTCCTAGGATCGAGCCCCATGGAGTCTGCTTCTCCCGCTCTCTCTGCCCCTCTCCCCCCGCCACTTGTTTTCTCTCTTTCTCTCAAATAAATAAATAAAATCTTAAAAAAAAATAAATCAGCTGACTGAATGTGTATCTCCTTTATATAGGTAAAAATCAGCCCGACTCTTTACCTAAGAGGTCCATGAAGCGAATGATGTGGTGAATTTTGCAACAGTTTAACAAGACAAAGGCCTGTTGCCATTAACAGTGATGGTGGTTTGCTGGTGGGAGCTGTTCTCACGGCTCCTCTTCACAGCACATTGGGCCAGGTTTCTCTTCCGTGCTCTCAGCCTCTTGCTGTTGCCTGCCTTCAGGCCGCTGCTTTTCTGACCTGATGCCTCACTGGGAAATTCTGCCATATCCAGAACCCTTCATGTTAATGACAGCTCTGAACTGCATTCCAAAATTCAGAATGCAAAAATAAATAAATAAACTCTGCCTTTGTTTATTCTCTAAATCAAGTGAAATATAGTCCACACTCCCAGGTCCAACATTAATAGAAAATCCTCCTTTTGCTCTCCTGGGACCTACAAGTGTCCTAGGGAGCGTATGTAAAGTCCCAGGTGAGTACACATGTTTATGTATCATTATCTTGATACCCATTGTTGGCTTGAGGGCTGTATTCATTTATTCATTCAGTTCAAGTCAGCCATTCATTCATATAACAGATACATGTCAAGTACTTAAGCTATATCTCAGGCACTGTAACAGACTGAGATAAATGGGGAATAAGACAACCGGGTCCTGGCGAGCCACTATCTGTCCACTACTGTGGCTTAGTAAGAAAGCTGTCAGCTTCAGGCCAAGGCAGGTATTTGATGCTTTGCCCTGCGACAGGTCCCATGTCTGCCAAATGTCTTTCTACCTCTGGGAAACTACAATCTTCACCACTCACAGAACCCACAAACCTTCTTTTTGTCTTTAGGGAACCCAAATACTGTCTTAGACTACCGCCTGAACCCCCCGCCCACTTAGCTCAGAAAACACCAAGCATCCACGCCTCTACCTGTTGCATATACATTCCCTCAGAGTGTCTAGACCAGAGAACACAGGTTAGCAATTTACACATCAAACAGGACCCTTAGATGCGTGCTTTGGGATTGCACACTTTAAAAAAAAAAGAAAAGAAAAGAAAAAAGGAACTTCAATAAACATTTTTAAATTAGCCATTTTCACATCAAAATCCAGATTCCCATTTGCTTTAAAAGATGGAAAGATCTGGTAACCAGTCCACATGGGAATGTCCTTCCAAAATGAGTGTAGACACTCTGGTCGTCGAGATCTTTTGGCTCTGTCCTGGCCCTGAATCATAGATATGTGTGCTAGTGACCCCAGTCTATACTTGTGATGGTAGATACAGCTATGGGTTCACTAACCCAGTTTCCTTTCCTCCCTGGGCACAAAGCTAGAATACATGTTCCCGGGCTCCTTTACAGTTGCTGAGTGGGAGGAGATGTGACTAAATTGTGGACAATAGTCTGAAGACAGAAGTAATGTTCACCCTGGGTAGGTGTGGCCCGTGAAAACCTCCTATGGAATCTTCCATGCTTTCTCTTGCCCATTGGCTGAATGTAAAGGACACAGGCATAGAGGCCAGGGTAGAGACTCAAGACAAAGAAATCTGGGACTGAGTAAACAAAATCGAGCTCCCCTGTTGACTACATTGGATTGTACTGTAAGCAAGGCACGACTTAATTTTGTATTAAGCCTCTGCGACTTTGGAGTTCCTTGTTACAGCACTTGGCCCATTTGACAAATACACCATCTAAACCATAATCCTATATCAGGGTCATCTTCTGGGCAGGATGATATCTCCAATTTTTCTCTGCAACACCCAAAATCTATTTCCAATATATACTCAGAGTCTCAGAACAAAAGCTGTGCCATCAAGAAAGGGATGGCAAAAATAATTTTATTCTTTTATTCATGAGATGGCTGAAATATAATTGGGGGGAGTCCACGAAAACATTGTCCTGCTCCCCCTTATCAAACTGTGTTCATACCAGCTGACACGTGAGGAACATTCACTAGGAGCCAGGCACTCTGCATACCCCATTTGTTTTTGACAACGACCTTTGAGGAAGGCACTATGGCAGTTTCAAAGATAAGAACACTGAAGTTCAGAGAGGTTTAGCAACTCATCCAAAATCACACAGCTGGCTGGTCATTTGCAGAGCCTGGTCAGGAACTCAGGTCTGCCTGTGCTTGTTTCCCTGTTTGGTTTCCTCCACCTCTTTCCAGGAGATCGATGTACTAATTCACAGCATGGTTTGAATGCTATCACTACCACTTCAGACCAAATAATTAGATCTCCTAGGTGGGACCCATAGTACTTTAACTTGAAAGAATAACTGATAATGATCATTTCCATCACTAGAATAGGACAGTACTGGAAGGAGATTTACTGTGACAGAGAAGCTTGTTGAGAGCCTTCTCTCTGCCCTGCCTGGGCACTGCAGGGACCCCCTGCAGGTATTACCGCACACCACACCAGGAATTAGGGGCAACACTGAGATCCTATCCGGGGCTCATTTCTAAACTAGTTTCCAAATGTTCCAATTTCACATATGGGGTCTGACTCCAAGATTCTTTCCCCATTTCTTTTTTTTTTTTTTAAAGATTTTATTTATTT
>NC_048226.1:14695808-14697612 GCF_002007445.2 Ailuropoda melanoleuca | reverse complement strand
TGGGGCTCGATCCTGTAACGCCGGGATCACGCCCTGAGCCGAAGGCAGACGCTTAACCGCTGTGCCACCCAGGCAGCCCTCTTTCCCCATTTCTCAAATAGAGATCCAAGACTGCCATGAAGCATAAACAGGATGTCCTGGTGCATTAGTGATCAGTTGCTACATAACAAATTGTCCAAGACTTGGCGGTCTAAAACAAGAACATTTATTTTCTCATATTTCCGTGGGTCCGAAATCCAGATACACGCATGGTTTCACAGAGCTCTGGGGCTCTGGGTCCCGCCCAAGGCTTCTGTCAAGGTGTTGGCCCCATTGGGAGTGATCTACTTCCGAGCTCATTCGCATGGCTGTTGGCAGGATTCAGTTCCTTGTAGTTTGTTGCACCAGGCCCTTAGTTTCTCAAGAGCTATTTGCTGGAGCTCTCTGTGAAATTCTTGTCACATGAGCCTCTGCACGGAGTGTCTCACAACATGGCGCTTGGCTTCAGGAGAATAATAAATCCAAAAAGATTCAAAGGAACATAGAGTACAAGCAAGACAGATGTCACAAGCTTCTCACAATCTCAGAAGTGACATCCTGTCCCTTTTGCCATATTCTAGTTGTCAGAAGTAGGTCATTAGGTCCAGCCCACACTCAAGAGGAGGGAATTACACAAGAGTATGAAGACCAGTAGGTCAGGATTGTTGTGAGCTGTCTACCACACAATATACGAAATTTAGCCCAGTTCATGATTCATTATATACACTGAGTAAATAGTAATAGCAGCCATTACTATTTTTTTGTTATTGCTATTATCATATTATTATTGTTGTTATTGATAGTGATAATGATGTTGAAAGAAAGGTGACCACAATCCAAGACACACAGATCTTTTTGAACCACAACCAGACTGCCTACGTTCAAATCTGTGGCCTCTCCTTTGCTGTGTGACTTAGGGTAAGTTATATAACCTCTCTCTCCCCTACTTCCTCATTGGTAAAAATGGGGAGATAACAACAGGATATATCTCATAGTATTCCACTGACATTAAAGTTCAACAACATAAGACACATAAAGTACTTGAGCTCAGAAGCTAGACAACAGTTGGTACCCAAATATATGTTAGTGAACCCTGAGATCACCATTACTTTTCCTCTACCACTTGCTTAGGGCTACTCAGGCAACTCTGGCCACAATAATGCTGCACAACAAACATCCACAAAATTTCAGTAACAAAAAACAATAATCACTTCCTACTCATGAGTTTGAAAGTCAGCAGAGCAGCTCTGTTCCTTGAGTCTCTCATCTCTGTATAGGAGCCAATGGTCAGCCAGGACATGTTCTCTTGACAACTGCAGAAGTCCAAGAGGGCAAGTTCACTGTGCAGGTTCCCTTCAAGTGCTTGCTTGGGTTACATCTGCTAATGTCCCAGACCAAGTCCCATGGCCAAACCCAAAACCAAAGGACAAAAAAGTACACTGTGTTGGAGAAACTGAAAAGTTACATGACTTTAGTGAGTGGAATGCACATGCAAGGGACATAAAAGGGGGGCCAGGAACTCAAAATCTTTTATACCTACCCATTTTATCTTACTTTTATGGAAGACAATAGTAGAAGTTATAACATAGTGGTGGAGGACAGAGAGACAGGCAGAGGGAAACTGACATTTTCAAGTATCTTCTATGCTGACACGGTCTGGATTCATTTCATCATCACAACTTCTTAATGAGATAGGTACTACTATCCTCATTTTATGGTTCAAGAAACTGAGGCACAAAGCTTTGCCTCTGGTTTATCTGAATCTAGATCTCCAGTCTCCATACCA
>NC_048226.1:14649196-14692832 GCF_002007445.2 Ailuropoda melanoleuca | reverse complement strand
ACAGAGATAGAGACAGCCAGCGAGAGAGGGAACACAAGCAGGAGGAGTGGGAGAGGAAGAAGCAGGCTCATAGCAGAGGAGCCCAACGTGGGGCTCGATCGCATAACGCCGGGATCACGCCCTGAGCTGAAGGCAGACGCTTAACCGCTGTGCCACCCAGGCACCCCTCTTTCCCCATTTCTAAAATAGAGATCCAAGACTGCCATGAAGCGTAAACAGGATATCCTGGTGCATTAGTGATCAGTTGCTACATAACAAATTGTCCAAGACTTGGCGGTCTAAAACAAGAACATTTATTTTCTCATATTTCCGTGGGTCCGAAATCCAGATACACGCATGGTTTCACGGAGCTCTGGGGCTCTGGGTCCCGCCCAAGGCTTCTGTCAAGGTGTTGGCCCCATTGGGAGTGATCTACTTCCGAGCTCATTCGCATGGCTGTTGGCAGGATTCAGTTCCTTGTAGTTTGTTGCACCAGGCCCTTAGTTTCTCAAGAGCTATTTGCTGGAGCTCTCTGTGAAATTCTTGTCACATGAGCCTCTGCACGGAGTGTCTCACAACATGGCGCTTGGCTTCAGGAGAATAATAAATCCAAAAAGATTCAAAGGAACATAGAGTACAAGCAAGACAGATGTCACAAGCTTCTCACAATCTCAGAAGTGACATCCTGTCCCTTTTGCCATATTCTAGTTGTCAGAAGTAAGTCATTAGGTCCAGCCCACACTCAAGAGGAGGGAATTACACAAGAGTATGAAGACCAGTAGGTCAGGATTGTTGTGAGCTGTCTACCACACAATATACGAAATTTAGCCCAGTTCATGATTCATTATATACACTGAGTAAATAGTAATAGCAGCCATTACTATTTTTTTGTTATTGCTATTATCATATTATTATTGTTGTTATTGATAGTGATAATGATGTTGAAAGAAAGGTGACCACAATCCAAGACACACAGATCTTTTTGAACCACAACCAGACTGCCTACGTTCAAATCTGTGGCCTCTCCTTTGCTGTGTGACTTAGGGTAAGTTATATAACCTCTCTCTCCCCTACTTCCTCATTGGTAAAAATGGGGAGATAACAACAGGATATATCTCATAGTATTCCACTGACATTAAAGTTCAACAACATAAGACACATAAAGTACTTGAGCTCAGAAGCTAGACAACAGTTGGTACCCAAATATATGTTAGTGAACCCTGAGATCACCATTACTTTTCCTCTACCACTTGCTTAGGGCTACTCAGGCAACTCTGGCCACAATAATGCTGCACAACAAACATCCACAAAATTTCAGTAACAAAAAACAATAATCACTTCCTACTCATGAGTTTGAAAGTCAGCAGAGCAGCTCTGTTCCTTGAGTCTCTCATCTCTGTATAGGAGCCAATGGTCAGCCAGGACATGTTCTCTTGACAACTGCAGAAGTCCAAGAGGGCAAGTTCACTGTGCAGGTTCCCTTCAAGTGCTTGCTTGGGTTACATCTGCTAATGTCCCAGACCAAGTCCCATGGCCAAACCCAAAACCAAAGGACAAAAAAGTACACTGTGTTGGAGAAACTGAAAAGTTACATGACTTTAGTGAGTGGAATGCACATGCAAGGGACATAAAAGGGGGGCCAGGAACTCAAAATCTTTTATACCTACCCATTTTATCTTACTTTTATGGAAGACAATAGTAGAAGTTATAACATAGTGGTGGAGGACAGAGAGACAGGCAGAGGGAAACTGACATTTTCAAGTATCTTCTANTGTCACAAGCTTCTCACAATCTCAGAAGTGACATCCTGTCCCTTTTGCCATATTCTAGTTGTCAGAAGTAAGTCATTAGGTCCAGCCCACACTCAAGAGGAGG
Organism: Ailuropoda melanoleuca; assembly: GCF_002007445.2. Lineage (NCBI taxonomy): Eukaryota > Metazoa > Chordata > Mammalia > Carnivora > Ursidae > Ailuropoda > Ailuropoda melanoleuca. Next base: position 14,690,978 of record NC_048226.1, on the reverse strand, counting down.
GAATTACACAAGAGTATGAAGACCAGTAGGTCAGGATTGTTGTGAGCTGTCTACCACACAATATACGAAATTTAGCCCAGTTCATGATTCATTATATACACTGAGTAAATAGTAATAGCAGCCATTACTATTTTTTTGTTATTGCTATTATCATATTATTATTGTTGTTATTGATAGTGATAATGATGTTGAAAGAAAGGTGACCACAATCCAAGACACACAGATCTTTTTGAACCACAACCAGACTGCCTACGTTCAAATCTGTGGCCTCTCCTTTGCTGTGTGACTTAGGGTAAGTTATATAACCTCTCTCTCCCCTACTTCCTCATTGGTAAAAATTGGGGAGATAACAACAGGATATATCTCATAGTATTCCACTGACATTAAAGTTCAACAACATAAGACACATAAAGTACTTGAGCTCAGAAGCTAGACAACAGTTGGTACCCAAATATATGTTAGTGAACCCTGAGATCACCATTACTTTTCCTCTACCACTTGCTTAGGGCTACTCAGGCAACTCTGGCCACAATAATGCTGCACAACAAACATCCACAAAATTTCAGTAACAAAAAACAATAATCACTTCCTACTCATGAGTTTGAAAGTCAGCAGAGCAGCTCTGTTCCTTGAGTCTCTCATCTCTGTATAGGAGCCAATGGTCAGCCAGGACATGTTCTCTTGACAACTGCAGAAGTCCAAGAGGGCAAGTTCACTGTGCAGGTTCCCTTCAAGTGCTTGCTTGGGTTACATCTGCTAATGTCCCAGACCAAGTCCCATGGCCAAACCCAAAACCAAAGGACAAAAAAGTACACTGTGTTGGAGAAACTGAAAAGTTACATGACTTTAGTGAGTGGAATGCACATGCAAGGGACATAAAAGGGGGGCCAGGAACTCAAAATCTTTTATACCTACCCATTTTATCTTACTTTTATGGAAGACAATAGTAGAAGTTATAACATAGTGGTGGAGGACAGAGAGACAGGCAGAGGGAAACTGACATTTTCAAGTATCTTCTATGCTGACACGGTCTGGATTCATTTCATCATCACAACTTCTTAATGAGATAGGTACTACTATCCTCATTTTATGGTTCAAGAAACTGAGGCACAAAGCTTTGCCTCTGGTTTATCTGAATCTAGATCTCCAGTCTCCATACCATGCACAGCTGGATGATGCTTGACCATTATAGCTAAGGTCACTGGGGAGGAGGCACAGGGCTAGGACTAGACTTGAGGAGGCAACTGGCCTTGATTTCTGATACACGCAGAAGGTCTTAATTTCTAGGTGGCCACATTTGTAGAGTTAGAAGGATGATTAGAGGTCCTTACAGGTCACTCCTCTCATTTGGGAAAGAAACTGAAGTTCAGAGAAGCGACAGCATCAAATGAATGGATGGTAAAACCAGGATTGGAAATTTATCTCTAGAGCCCCAGGGCCTTTTCCACCTTTCCTAGCTACCTCCTTAGTTTAGGGCTTTGATCCCTGTCTAAATGCAAATTTCCCTGGGAAGAGACTTTTATATTTAATGGGATTGATGGTGGGAAACCAAGTCTGGAAGCATTTTAAGTGCCTGAGGAATGAAAATTGGCCACAGGAAAGAAAGGACTCTGCCCACCTCACATTGAACCTGGTTGCCCTAAATGACTACCCAGGTGCCTTCTCCAGAGTTCAGGTACAGGTGACCACAGCTTTGGTCTCAGTTAACTTTAGATGGGTAGCCCCAGAGACACTTTGTAAATCCTCTAGTCAGAGACTCAGGTTTAAAAGGCTGGCCTTGAGGTCACACCACTAATTAGGGACAAGGGAGAGATTAGACCCAGTTTCTCTGATCCTGGGAAGAATGTCAGGTCTTTTTATCCATTCAGGCTGTATTTGGACCACACCTTCCCAATTGTACGAGACAGTCACCGTCTTGCTTATCGAACATGTAGACCATGTTTACTTCCAAATGAGCCTTGAAAAGCAGCCACACATGTTCTTAACAAGGAAAGAGACAAAAGGAACCTACTGAGATGCATAACCCTGTGATTCATTGATTTTCGTCTTCCAATTTAATTACATTGCAGGGAATATTTGGCTAAGACATGACGGCTTATGATATCTGCATTAATACTAGGATCAGGGCAGCTTCAGGCCATTCTTCCTTTTGATGCTACTCTTACTTCTAGAATAATATCATTTTCCCTGTCTCATTTGTAATGTGATAGCAAAATAAGTGATAAGGTTTAATTGTCTCTGGAAGAAAAGCTTTTAAAAGTGTATTCTGTAATATGCAACATATTTAGAGCTTACGATAAGCAATTTCTCTCAGGAGGAAGTTTTTCAAGGAAAAAAAAAGTGACTCTAAAAGTAATTTCAGCAGCAAAGTAGATTAAATATCCACCATATTAGTCACAGAGCATTAGATGGAATTGAATTGACTGAGCAGAGGTCAAAGAGTGGCTGAAGTTTTTAGCCCACCAGAGGAGCAATAAAATCCAACCATACTTAAAATCATTAACTTTAAACCCTTTGATATGAGATCCAAAACCTCACTGCTCATAGCAGGAACTTCCAAACACCAAGGCTGGTAAAAGAATAAATCCCTTCAAGAGCTCTACGTTTCATGAAATACTTTAAATGGAATGGAAGGCAATGGAAAGAAACTGGCATTTCCAGGTTCCTCCAAAGAAAATAGAATTCTACAAAGCTTATTAAAACAAACAAATAGACTTCTGGTCTACCCTCCAAAACATTCGCAGGCAAATTCGTTCCCACAACTGAATGTGATGTGTCAAATGACTTCAAGTTAATTTCTGGAAAGAGAGGCTAACCTCAGGGCTATGATCTTTCTTCTTTCTATTCACTTAGCCTCAAGGACACAGCTGAACCTTTCGTGCCACCCCCCAGGGGGGCCTGAACTCATACTCATACCTGAGGGGTGTTAGCTTCAAGTCTGTTTTGTTTCGTTGTATTGTTTTGTTTTGTTGTATTGTTTTGTTTTGTTTTTAATGACAATGTGAGCTACAGGTCAGCAAAGGTGAGAACTCAGAGCCAAAGAGCTCTTGCACGTTCAGGAGGGAAGCAGCTTGAAGTAAAACCTTGGAACTTAGAAGTTGACTGGCTGAGACAAGTCAAACCTGAAGCAATGCGTGGCAAGCAATTAAATATCCTGGGGACACAGTCTCAAAGTAAACCAGTTCCTAAATAAGAGACAACAAAGGACAAAAGAGAAATGCACCTTTCCTAATGGTTAAATAATTTATTCCTTCCACCACTTCGACCAGTTTGCTCACCATTGTTAAATGCGCTGAGTTCTGTCCCCATCAGCTAACAAAATCAATTTTTATATTTCTGGTAATGCTGTGAGCCATGCATCTGTAAATAATGGGAAATTCCCTTTAATGGTGATGATGAGAAAAAATGAAGTACTGATTTGGCGGGGGGTGGGGGAATTGGCTTTTAATTAGGATTGTATTTATGACTAAACAGGAGCGTATTCGTTTCTGAGAAAGCAGGTCATCTAGAAGATTTCCTCCATGCTCAGACTAATATATATGTGGGATTATATTTTAGAAAAAGTTGGGTTCAATTTAAAAAAAAAAGCATGCAAATTTGTGAGACGAGAATAGTATTTGGAAGTGAGCACAGGGATTATAAAGATGTGCAGGCAGTGAAAGTTGAATTTTTGACTAAATGAGGGGACACTGAGTCTCCACGGACGGCATAGTGGTACCAGAGACAGAGGCATCCCTGTGTGGGTTTAGCTGCTCTTGGATAAGGGCCACCACTAATCCTTGTGGTCGGGCAGAACCACGTACAATATTACTTAACTGAATGCATAGTGGGAAGGAATGGTCCTACAAAAGTCAGGAGATTTCCACAAGCTGTATTTATAAAAGATGCATACATAGCATCTGAGAAGCTGTTCTAAAACCTTAGACAGAGAGCTTTACCCAAGGGGCCCAGTGCTTATAAGCCCCACCTTGTCTGTGCGAGCTTGGACAACGGGCTTAATTTTCTCCTGCCTCATTTTTCTTATCTGGTAAATGGGGTGATAGTAACAGCTCTAATCTCATAAGGTTATAGTAAAGATTCACTGAATTAATGTATGTAGGCATGAGAGCAATGCTTGGTAAGTATCAAACACTAAATATTTGTTTTTATTAGTTCTTTTTAAAAAATAACTAGTGGATGCATATGGTACACATTTTTAAACATCTAAAGCACAGTAAAAAGTCAGGCATCTGTCACCATCCTTGGACTCCCACTTCTATTCCCTGGGGCAATCAGATTACCACAGTTTTAGCTAACCTCTTAGAGATATTATGAACATGTAACACACGTGTGTGCCTATACTATCAAAAAAAAAATCAATGGTTAGAACACCTTGCATATTATTTTCTGTACTTCATTTTTTTTCACTTAATAATCCATCTTGAACATAGCTCCCTCGTTTCCTTACAGAAGCCCCATTCGTGTCAGTATCGATGCAGCAGATTTCATGAAGTATAAGGGTCATGGTTTATTAAGCAGCTCCTTACTGGTGCATGTGTAGATTGTTCACAACCTTTTGTTGTCACAAGCAATGCTTTCATATCTGCAGGTAAATAGACATCTTTGCACCACATGTTTATATCTATAGAAAAAATGGACTACAAGTGGTTTTACTGGGTCAAAGAATACATACGTGATTAATCTTGACATAGCTGTCCAATCGTCCAAGAGGAGATCTTCAGATGTGAATATACTTTGTCCAATTAAAACTCTATTACGTGTTGTGATGAGCACTGGGCGTTATACACAACTAATGAGTCATTGAACACTGCATCAAAAACTTATGATGTACTACACGCTGGCTAACTGAACGTAATAAAAAAATAAATGAAATGAAACCAAATACAAACTAAAAAATAAATAAATAAAACTGTATTACAAACAAAAGTTATTATTTTGTGTCAATTTTCAGATGGAGGGGGAGGGGTCTATTCCCCATCCAGCATCAACTAATGCAAATTGTCCTATAATTGTTTTTTTTAATTGTGTGCAATTATTTTTCCTAAGTCATCCTCTCCCCCAAAATTATAGAGCTCATTAAATAAGTCTGCTCAACCTGGATATCTATGGTAGTCCTGTGTGTGCACACTTGATCCCAATCACATTATAAAAATAGAATTGGGGACTAGAAGTCAACATAGATATTATTTTTCTGGGGCACCTGGGTGGCTCAGTCAGTTGAGCATTCAACTCTTGATTTCTGCTTAGGTCATGATCTTAAGTTGTGAGATGGAGCCCCGCTTTGAGCTCCATGCTCAGTGGGGATTCTGCTTGACATTCTCTCTCTCCTTCTGCCCCTCCTCCCTGCTCTCTAAATAAATAAATAAATATATAAGAAATTATTTTTCCAGCCCTTTCGTTTGGCAGATAAGGACACCGAGGACACATCATGATATAGCCGTGGTTGTATGTGACAGAGGAACACCTGGAACCATCCACGGTTTTCATTCAGTTTCAAGTGTCTCTCTTCACACGAGATTGCCTTCTCCTTAGTCTTGGAAACTCATGAACCCAAATCAGAAGACAAGATGAAAAGTTTAAACGTATATACGAGTAATTTTAAATGGCCTGTAATTGGGGCTTGGTGGAAAAGACAGCAATTTGCCTAGCACACTGGCATATTGAAGAAATAAATAAGGTTCTATGTAAATTATGCTTAACAATAAGCATTTATGATATCAAAAGTTATATCAGTAATATCAACACTAATGGTTCTTCTCTGATGAGGTGTACAAAAATATCTTTTCAATCTCTTTCATATTTTTAGACAGAAAATGTTTCATTTCCAGAGAGATGGTACATGCAGTTTTCTGAGAAATAAGTCACTGAAATGAATAGAGTAACACTATTACAAAAGCCGATGAGTATTTCACAAATAACAATGCAAAGCCGAATTATCTCTCCAAATTTAGAAATTCTCCCTCAAACGGTAATTCCCTTCAAGGGATAGTTTCCCAGAAGGTAATCAACAGTCATCAATTGCTTGTATATCGCTCATTTCAATGTCCTACGTAGAAGACGACATATCTGAAGCAGTAAATGTAAATCAAGAAATTGAATCTTAGCATTAACATCACACAATATAAAGAGTATCACTCTGTGTATTACAAACAACTACTTTTTATTACACTACTTTACATAAATTCATAGGTGATGAAAGCAAAAACATAAATAATCAAAACACACTACCGCGTCCCTTAAGAGAGGCTTCAGAACAATGTTTAATAACTACTATGTGTGACTACCAAAATGAGATTGTGGCATCGTTTAATATCCTGGGACAGAACTCTCCATAGAACATCATTTATTTACCGCATACACGAAACACCAAAGTTAGAAGCTGACATGGCCTCCCATAAAATTAGCTCGGCTACAAATCCCAAACCATGTACACGAAGTGACTAATTACTTCCCTGCTCGTTTGGTTGGTATCATTAGAGCACATCTCATTTTACTGTTTTTGTATGTGCTTTTACATGTTTCTCCAATTTGATACTATCTGTTACAAACAGTCGGTTACTTAGGGGCTGCTTCCAAAGTATTTTATAACAAGCCCAGACGGGTGCTTAATGAGCCTATTACAAGGGCTTCGGGAAGAAGAGGCTTTTGTGAGTCTCTTCCTGCCCCCTTTCGAGTTGAGAAGGTGGGAGAAAGCAGTCGAGAGGAGGGTTTAAATGAGGCTTTGCTGGCTGTTGCACCTGTGAATAGCGCTGGTGTGTTGCAATTAGAAAGAGGGCGTGGCTCAGAGCGAACTGGAGGCACTCCAGGGAGCATCTTTGGGGAGCTGACAAAGCAGCCTCCTAAAGGCTCCCGACTGGGGCCGTCTCAGAGCCTGAACAGAGAGATTTTTGCCGTCACATCAGCATAAATTTGGACTAATAACTCTTTTCCAGACTCAGAGGCTAGTATCCCATTGCATTGCAAAGAACAGACTCCAGCCTTGTAAATAGAGTTTGCTATGGATAATTAGATTAGAGGCTGAGTGCTAGTGAAAATTCCCCAGAACTGAGATCGGACCCGCCAACAATCTACTCCTACCTCTGCCCCTTACCAGCTCTGTGGCCTTCAGCAAGTTACTTATGAAACCCATGTGGGCCTCAGTTTCTTCATCTGGAAAATGGGCATGATAGTCACGCCTCTCTCCGTTGTTTTGAGGATTAAGTCTTGCATATAGATTACTTGTTTTGCACAGATTTTTTTTTTCTTTATTAGCTGTGGCTGTTCCCACTACTTAATAGGGGCTCCCTGGTGACTGGATATATTTGTGTCCTCCTCACTGCCCACCAGAGACCAAGGTAAATGGTAGGCACCCAAATGCATATTGAATAAAATTTCCAAGTATGTTAACACACCACGGTTGGTTCCAAAAAAATAAAAAGTAACACAAAAATCTAGCTATCATTATTTAATTTATTGAAATATGATTTTGTGTATTTCCCCTTGAATCTCTCCAACACTTTGACCTAGTCAGAGCAGGTAGCCCAGCCCTTTGGGTATTTTTAGATTTCCCTGCCTCAGGGAATTTTGTAGAATTGAAAGGAGATGTTCAAGAGTTCATCCAATATTTTGTAAAAGATTAAACAGAAGGTTCTAAACTGAGATGTGTGTGTGTGTGTGTATGCTAAGTTGACCTTGAGAGGCTTTAAAGATTCAATTATTCTCCAGTTCCCTAAAGTCCTCACATCTTCTCGTTGTTTCAGAAGACCCACTTCATTTATTCTTCTCACTGGCTTGCTTCTGAAGGAATCTGAGTCAGTGTCCCCGGAAGCTCATGAAGACATGGTGCCTTGTACCCTAGAGAGAGGGAAGAGAGGGAAGAAGGAAGCAAAGATTTCCCTGAGGCTAAAGAGACTGTACCCCACCTGATGGAAGAAGGAGCTCCGAGGGGACGGGACAGCTCAGAGGGGAGACCCTACCAAATGACTCACAGCCTCACCCATAATTCACCCCTGTCCCAAACCTAATATAAAAGCCACAGAGCCCCTGGGCTGAAGTAACCATGAGGAAGCTCACGGATGTGTCAGAACAGAAGTGTGACCCAATGACCAGTGATGGGCAGTTAACAGGGTGTTCCCAAGGCCTCAGCACTGTGTCCTACCTCAGGACCTCAGGCAGCCCCTGGGGAATGGCAAGGACATTGGAGAGAGAACCCATAATGCCTGAGATTGCCTGACCAGCAGCCCAGCAGAATGGCTGCCGGGGTCAGACTAAATGAGCAAAAAGCAAGTAAAAGGAATGAGAACTATCTTATGCGGCCTGTCAACTAAAAGTTTTAGCCTGCTCCGTCACTGTCTTTTGATGGGAGGCATTTTATGCTGAACGAAAGAATCTTCTTTAATTAATGCTACATTTTAACAGGAGAATGATGTAATCAAGCTACTATTTTACATGTGTTAGAGACCAAGTTATATATGAAAATCTTCAATATCAGACATTTTAAGGGTTTTCCCTGCTTGCAAGTGCTGTCCTTGAACCAGCTAGCCAGTGGCCTTATTTTATTTGAGTGGGAAAATAATAACAAAAAATATAGAGAGACTTTAGGCAAGACATGCATTCCCCACTTTGCCATGGGCCCAACCGGAAGCTCCATCTTCTTTTCCAACTTGCCGGCCATGAACTCTTTGGGTTTCAGATTGCTGTGTAGAGGCTAATATGACAATACTTTGAGATATCCTAACTCCCTGTACATGACTCCATCTTCCCTGCACCTCACCGGGTAAATGGAACTGGGGAAGCTTATTTGAACGCAAAATCATCTTTTAAAACAAAATCGCTCCAAACCACCATTTGTCTTCTGGTCCTCTCCAGGAGATGTTGGTGACTAACTGCTTTCTTCCCTCTCTTTCCTCCCCTGAGGAAAAGAATGCTTCATTCAGATCTTTGGCCCAACTAACGAAAATCTCAAAAAATATATTCTTGCTAATTACCCAAGTAATGATGGCTCCAGGTCAGATTCAGACGCCATCTGCCCTGTCTGTGCATGTCTGACCTCTCACCATCAGGCTGCATATCATAGTTTGTTACAAACCAAAAAATCTTTTTTATAATGCTGAAAGAGTGTCATTTCATATTCCTTGTTTTTAAGTTACACCTCCACCACTTTTAGGAGAAATCACGATCCTGTCACCCTTCCTAGCGGAGGAGACCTGGCCCCATTCATCACTATGCAAATTCCTCTCCAGTAGGCAAAAAGAGAAGTCCATTACCAGGCTCATCCAGGTCTTTGGCCTGTCTTCTGAGAAGGCCTGCGAGGATGCAAGCCTTGCTAACTATATAAGGGACTTAATTTTGATAATGTAATAGTTGACCATTAGACGGCAGATGGATGCAAGCGGGATTTGCCCGGCTTTGTGATGTCCAAATTATTCACCATTTGGCAGTTTTAGGCAGACTTTTTTTTTTCTTTTGCTAGCTGGAAGTATGTGAAAATAATCTCAAAGATACAAATCATCAGGAGATCTTGAAAGTGGAAAGTAGAGCACGGTTCTTATGCTTAGATAAATATACAATCTCGGAAGTCAGAGGATTTGTATCAGGCCTTGAAATGGGGTTGATTTAGGGTCTGAAAGACCACTGACTTGATTACATTCTTCTTACACAAACTCATCAAAGAAAATGTCTGCTTCCAACCACGTGGGGTTTAGTTTGGAGGGCCTGGTCGACGGTTGATTTCAGCGACGGTGACATAGTTAAAGAGAGACACCATTTCAAATGTTTGCAATGATTCATTAGAAAAAGTACCCAACACTGACATAGGTTAATCTTGCACTGCATAGCAATGTTCTCCTGCTGCAAAGATTAGTGTCTTTAACATACATTGTCTTGCATCAAACATTGCCTTGTTTTTGGTTGCAGAAGCTGGTGGAACACAGAGCCATCTTTCCACCCAGATACATAAAGCTCCGTTACCTCAATTCCAAACACACGAACTGAAATCTGTCCGCCAGAATTTCTTCTCCTAGGTTTTAGACAACTGTAAAAACATTCAAAAGTAGCCAACACGAGTTTCCTCGGTTTGACATCACGAATAGAAATCAATAGGAACGACATCCTTTTCTCTAATTGGGACGCAGAATTCTGTGTGGTGTGATTTTTGGTGGCACGGCTTGCCAAGACGCAAGTCTGAAAATGACTCCTACCCATTGTCACATTGGCTTCCTCGTCCCACCTCGATAATTCACTCGTGGGGCAAAATCATGGTCATTTCTAATTGCACCCACAGTTACTTAATTACCACAGTAATTGGTCACTTGTGTCCTCACAATCGGAGGCAAATGCCTGACTTCCACTGCCAACAGCAGATGTAATTATTTATTAGCAGAATTCCCACCTGAAATTAGAAATGACCACCAAAATACCAGGTGCGAAAAATAAAGTGCCTAAAATTTGGGCTGAATCAATATCTCATTTCGATGAAAGGGAACTGGCAACAGAGAAAATAAATCATGAGAACTGTCTATATGACCTTAAGAAATCTCTGCAGGAAATAATGAAAGGTAATTGCGAGGGGGGTGGGGCGGGAGGTAAGGAATAGAGAAAAGAAGGTACAGAGAGAGGGAGGGAGAGGGAGGGAGAAAGAACCTACAGTCTTAGAGAAAAATAATACCACCTTATCAAAATGTGCAAGCCTCCTAATCAAAGGTAGCCTGACTCCCCATCACCTAAATCAGAACTGCCGGAATGAGGCACCAGCAATCAATTTCTTTTCACAGATAGCAGAGGAGGAGAAGGCCGAACACCCAAGTCCATTTTTCATCCTGAAAAACCAGCCCCTCCGTGTCTGGAGGCTTTTCTTTCCCCCTAAAGATGTCGTGGGGCCTGGGGAACCACTTAAAAGTTCCTTGCTATGCTTGCCCAAGAAACACAAAGTGTTGGTGAAGTATAAACAGAGAGCGCTTTTTCTTTGACCCACTCTGCAGAGTGATGGGCTAGTGTTGTTAGTTTATGTGAGAGAAAATAGCATAGGCTTTCTGAAAACAGTGGAATTGGATTAAGGCCTTTGTGCAAGTCTCAATGCTGAGGGGAATTAGCAAGAGTTGTAGGCACTTAAAGGGGCCCTCATGCTGAAGCTTATCCCAGATTTTGCACAATAAACATTTAAATATCAACGGTGTTTTGCAACTTGCAGCACTAATGTATAAACTTCTCTCTTTTGAAACTCCCAAATCCTTCCAAATATCTGAAACACCCTCCACAGAAACATATAGGAGTTAGAGCAGAAAACACCTAGTCAATGATGTAAGTCTGCTTTTTAAAAAGCTTTCTCCTTTTCTACCTTCAGGATCTAGAATGTTTTATAATGGCTAGCTAGTTTAACGACTTCAGATGCTCTGCGTAATTTTAATCATTCAACTTTCTTTCAGGCTTTGCATTCGGATCTGGGGGGTCCCAGGAATGGACAAGGATTCCTAGTTGAGTTTGGAACTGTTTTGGCCAAGATTTTTGTTGTTGTTTTTTTGAAACATCGGAATCCAAAAGGGTATTTTGTTTTAGAAGGACTCCTCAGGAAGTTTTCAAAAGAAAAAAAAAAAAAAGAAAGACAGAAAAGAAACCCAACTTTGGAAGAAAAGAACTATTTTGTCTAAAAGCCTGCTGCCGGCCTCATTGAGAATCCACATATGCAGGCCAGTTCCCACCCCGAACACTAATCTGATACCCAGTCATCCTGACTGAAGACAGTAGACTGATTTTTGTAGGAAGAGTGTCCAACATCAAACAGTTATTTGATGTCCCTGACATTAAGCAAGTTCTATTTTTCTCTTTAAGAATTCCAAACTCCCAAAAGTGAAATCAAAGTGTTGTAGAGCCTGGGTGGGGGGGGGAGACAGCTTTAATTCCTCTCTCCTGAAATCGACCAGAAGATAGCCATAATATTTTGTTTTCTGAAAAACAGATATTTGCTTTTAGTTGTCGGCATTCTTCCTTTCCATGCTTTGTGTCATCTGTGCCCTGGCGTCGCTTTTTAACGTTTGCTGCTCTTAATTTTCTAGTAAAGCCAACACTTGGGTTGCAAGCATATTTTTCATCAAAATCGACATCAGCAGTTTATGGAACTTAATGAATAAACAGATCCCCTTCTTCCTTTCCAGCCTATATTGTCTCGAGATGATTCTAAGCAACTCAGCCTGGCGGTAATGTATTCCATCCAATCGAGGAGTTTGCAGGGAAATATATCTACAGTGACCCAACAGGGTAGTAAAACACTTGTTTGAAATTATTTTTTTGTAACTGTGCTCATTTCATGCCTGAAAAGGCGGTGGTAAAAATCTCATTGCACCGGGGACTGGTGGGGGTGGGGTGGGAAGACATAACTGTCCTGTCCAGCTCTGAGGCATGTTGAAGCAGTTTGCCTATTGAATTTGATACAATGATGTGTAGATGAATAAAGTTATCTTCGGTTCTGAATAGGATGGTGTCAGTGGGAGGGTAAGAGGGGGGAACTTGGAATCTGAAAAGAATTCTTTTTTTTTTCTTTTTCTTAAAAAAAAAAAAAAAAAGAACTTGAAGGTCAGGGTCCAGCTGCCGGGCAAGAGTAGAACACAACAAAATGCTGGGCAGGCCCAAATAAAGACAACTATAGACACCCAGACACACATATTGCAAAAGTTGCTTGCTTCAAGTAACTAATGTATTAACATATATTTCTATAGGCAAAGAGTTATTTCTTTCCTTTAGGCTGTCTTAGACACTGATGAAAACATAAGGACATCAAGAGCATCTGTAAAAATTACAGCTTTAATGAAACAGATGAAACAGGCCATCAAAGGTAGGAGAAAAGAAGAAATTTTAATGATTATGGCTTAATTCTAATAGATTATAATTATTATGATTGGTATGAACCAGTTTCTGACTGACATTCCATTTTCCCCCATTTAAGCTTTCATTTAAAAAAGGAGGGGGGTGGGGGAGACAAAAAAACCCCAACAGCCACTAATTATTCGCCAGGATTTGCTGCTTAACTCAATACAAGGCCTTTAATCAAATAGAGCAAAGAGATAAAACCTTTAAATGTGAATCATCACAGAGGTAACACACTTTTCCTCATCCTGTTCTTTTTGTATTGGTTTAAAAAGTTGTAACATTTTGGTTTTTAACAATCCGAGTTCTGTGATAGAAAGAGACGATCTGAAGGATTTGCGGGTGGTCAGATGGATTATAGCTAAAAGGCTGGGGAATTTATGACAGATCAACTTGATCTAATGTTTGTTATCTGTTCTCAGTCCTGCTGATTGCTTCTAGACTTTTATTCAAATGCTTCGGTCTTTGACGCTCATTTTAGTTAAAGGATGCTCCTTTGTACCCTAAGAAGTTTTTAGGAGGCAGAGAGAGTGATTTCTCTAGAGATGAGAGTGGAATAGGGTCTTGCCCAAAGGGTCTGAAAATCATGTCCCTCCCTGCAATGTAACAGCAGTCCCCTTTCTAGGGTGTGATATCTGCAAAAAGTGTTCTCAAAAATCGAAATTGTGGATTATTTATATGCATATGTGTTCATTTTTACTTCCATTTTAAGGCATTTTTGAAAAATCTCCTCTCATGGCAGGTTGCTATCCAGGTTGGAAATATGACGCGTGAGAGTTTTGTTTCTCTGTATTTTAAAGCAAGAGAGTAAGTCAACTATGATGATGCCAGATGATAAAAATTCAAAATGTATAGCATAGCATGGAGAGTTGTTGAATCACTATGTCGTACACCTGAAACTAATGTAACCTTTGTGTGTCAACTATACTTCAATTAAAGAGAGAAAGGAAGGAAGGAAAGAAAGAAAGAAAGAAAGAAAGAAAGAAAGAAAGAAAGAAAAATGAAAGAAAAGGAAAGAAAAAAAAACTCAAAGCAATCGAAAAAATCTTGTTTCATTGCATTTTGGCACCAGACTTTCCTAAGTCTGGAGTAGAAATTTGGACTTAAATCATAAATATTAACATAGGTTTTTAAAGGATATTTTCACAGGTATTGCATTGCATTTGATATTTGCAATCAAGCCAAAAGTATTTTATAAATTGGAAAGTACTTAATTTCAGTGAAAAACTGAACACAGTAATAATACTTCATAACCTAAATTATCTCACTGGCTGACAAACCGCCCTGGATGCCTGCACCTTTTATCAACGCCACTGATACTAGAGCCCTTTCTCCTCTTCTGTAGTGGGAAAGCCCAGGACCGATCTGTACCTTTCACTGCGTTACACTATAGGGTGGCACAGCGTTTTAATCCTGATGGTGGTCTTATACTTCCACGAGGGGGTGGGGGGGACAAGGTGGGGGGATGAGTGTCTTCATCATGCACGTTGCCATTAAGCTATTGACACCCTATTGTGTGGTTGAGAGAGGTAAAGTAACCCAGGAGATTATTCAGAACGTGAGATTGTCAGTTTCTTAAAGAAGTCTCTACAGCAAGTGCACCTTCTCTCGTGTGGTCTCCAGGCTGCAGGGCAGGGCTCTGAAGGCGCGGTTATTAAAGGCAGGGTTGGTGCCATGCTGTGTTTAATGCAACTCTTACCAACAACTTGCAGAGATTAGGAGACTGGCAGAATGATGTCAATGAAAGTTTAAGGGCTCTGCTTTCTGAAGTTGTTCTGAGTTAATAATTAATGGATATCTTTCTTTGATGGTTCTTTTATATTTAGATGCAGCTGCCTGAAAATCAGCCACAAAGGAAACTTGATTTTGTTTGTCATTAATTTTGGCTTTGCTTAACCAATGTTTTTGTGCGCCTTAGCATCATAGCTTTTTAATTTGGTCTCGGTTTAATGTGGAGATGAAATCCTTGATTAACAAAACTGTTGTTAATTTTCAGGGATGGGTGATGGCGTTTTTTATAGAGTGAGGTCGTTCTAAGTAGTTTACAATCTTTCAGATGGGCTGAATCCAAGTAACAGTTCAGTGGTGATGTTAATTTGGATGGAATATGCTCACAGAGGAGTTCCTGTTCTCGTGTAATGTAATCATTCATTCCAAGTTCCTTTAGCATGGGTCTATTCTGATACTCTCTCCTATGCTATATTTTTTAAGACAAGAGGCAGAATTACATAACTGCCTGCAGTAAGCAAATCCTAAATGTCTTCCCTATGCATGTGTCCTGACAAATAATAGGCAACAATTTGACCAAATTAATATGGAAGATACCAATTAAGAAAAAATTAAACTTTGAAGTATATCCAGCCTCGAAGATATTCAAATAAACTGTGGCCATAAAATACACGTAACTTACCAGGATTTTTATTTGCACCAAATCCAATCTATCTCAAAGATTTCGGTATGATCTTAGAAATAAAACAGCAAATTTAATGTTTATGTAATGCGCATTGGATATACTTTGGTAGAACCATACTTAAAGTCATTTCAAATGTCTTTTTTATGCCAAAACAATTCCTGTTGACTCATTTCCAATTTCTAATTATATGAATAATTATTTCTGAATCCCACAGTTCTCCTAAATAGCGTCTATTTTAATAACTGCTATTGATACTTCCATCAGTTAATATACTGTCTTGCCTCAGCAAATAACTAAACATCTGCTGGTTGCATTTACTGTCACTGAGTAAATGATTTTATTTAAAAGAAATCATGTAAATTAGAGAGAAGGACAGACTACACAATTTTCTCTTTTTCATTAGCCAAAGAGTTCCCTTTCCCTTAAGAACTCATTTTATACCTGAAGACAATTATTTGCCTTACTAGCTTTCTGTAACAATGTTAGGGACTAAAATTTGGTTTTAGAAAAACAATATAAAAAATAAATTCTATGTGATTCAGGATCTCCCTTAATACTCCAACTGTTGATATTTAATTAGCTAACTGGAATAGTTGAGATCTTTAATAGTTTTTGGTACAGTGTTTCATTTTGCTGTGTTATATTATGCTCTGATATCTGACCATAGCCTTCGATGTTAATGAAAGCTTTCAGTCCCTAAATCTCTATTTTCTACAGAAAGGGCAAAGAGATGCTTTCGAGACTACTTTTCTTAGATTTTTTTTTTCCTGTAAGCATTTTAAAGTCTTTTTCTCAGCCCCTTCTAATAGCTACAGATGGTAGGCTTTCAAAAAAAAAAAAAATGGAAGCCTTCCTCATCATACCAACATGTCCGTGCTATCGGTGATCTCCTGTAATTGATAAGAGCATCTCTAGCTTGTTTCTATCTGACAGGTGTCAGACTCGAAAGCCACAGATGCACTGGGGTCATAATATACTTGTTCATGCCCCTACCTGTTTTCACTGAGAAGGTTAGAAAAAGAAACTGCTGCTGTCTTCCTGGATGTATGATTACTCCCTGGGTTGGACTTGACAATACCTCAGAATGATGTGTCAAAAAGATGGGGGGGAGTGACGTTTATGAAAACTCCCAAACCAAAATGCTTAAAGGTGACAAGGTAGTGAACACAAAAGTGCAGGGAAAACATGTGAAGACTTCTTTTAATCAGTACAATCAATAATGCCAGTTTAAAGGGAAAAAAACCCGTCCATTTAAAAAAGAGAAAGAGAGAGCAAAAAGTTACAGATGTTTTTGTGCAAAATGTTTATTTCACAATTGAACAATTAAATGAATCGTACATAATATAGAAAAGCTTTTTAAAGAACAGTGACACTTGTTGCAAACTTTTGCTTTTGATAACATCTCATAATCACGCATTAAAAGATACATTTTGTCCACAAAGGGGTAATTACAAGATCAATATTGCACAAATGATCACGACCAGTTTTATGACTGGTTTCGTGTTTCCAATACTGAAGATTTTTAGTACTCCATTTAAGGAAGGGAAAAGGAACACCATAATATTTTAGAGTGATGTTTTTATCATCCCTGATTTAATTCTGTTGAAGTTCCTTGTTTAGCTAAAAATGGAAATTGCCTTTCTCCCTGCTTTTGTCAAAATACAGAATTCATTTCATCCTCAGTTTCCAAATTGTCATGCATTTTCCAAGGCTAGAAAAAAAATCATTTAAAAGAAATGTTTGGCCTTCAGGATTATTGGTAGAAAAAAAAAAGGTATAAATGTAACAACGTGTATGTCTTCTGAAAGAGATTAGGCAGAAATTTAAGGAACAAAAAACTAAAGCACAGCCAGGTTTTTGTTCTTTTTAATCTCGAGAAAGCTTACCATGACGTTGGAAATTATTCTTGCCGTTGATTCTAATAACTTTACCTAAAATGTCTGGGCATCTTTAAACATGTTACTTGTTACTTCTATTAGTAGCCAGATGAAAATTCAAATCTGCACCTCATTATCTTTAAGCATAAATACATGTTCAATAGCATAACACCTAAACCGAGAATATATGCCTCATGAAAAATGAAAGGCTAACCCGCATTCACTGTATTAGCTTTAAGCTATAACAAGATTAAATATTATTTTCCCTAAACTGATTTTATGTATTCCTGCTGTTTTTACTGAATCCTTCACTTTGTACTTTGTTACCTTTTGCTCAAATGAAATCCACCGCTGGAATATTAGAAAATGGGGGGGGGGGGGAAAAACCATTGTCCCAGTATGTAATAGATATTGTTTTAGAATGTTTGTTCTTGAGTTTAAAATAAAAGATATGTTAATAAGTGTCCTATTCAAGACTTTCTTCTCCTACACTAAGAAGCTTGTTTTCATTTGATGAAAACTATTAATGCTAAAACAAAAATTGTTTTGAATTCATTTATAAGGGATATGCACCTACCTCTTTAGTTAAAATCAGTGATCCATTAAGGCTTTCTAGCTTTTTTCCAAGCTGTGAGCATACTGAGTATTTAAGTATGAATAAGAGTGAAGGTGGGGGGTAGGTTTAGCTAAATAAAAGATTGCTTGATATCTTGGGGTTCTTTGAAGAGTTTTATAGGCTTAGAGTTCACAGTTTGAATGAAGGACATTTTTTTAACTTTTATATATAGAAATTTGTTAACCTGCATTTCAATTATTGAATAATTAATTAATTAAACTAATTACCTTAGTGAAAAAATTTACACAGTGAGCAACCTAAGCTTAAGTCATAAATCGAAGTGATAGACTTGATATTGAAATAATTAAAATTGACTCAGGATGTCAGCGATTTTTATTTTTTAATACAGAATGTTCACTTTACATGAAAAATATCAAGGTCTTTGTTCTGGAATATTAGTTCAGTATCTATCAATGTATTTAAATGTTAAACTATCAAAGTATTTTATGCAAAGAAACCCCCAGATATTTCCATGCTGCAATGTTTTTGCTTTGGGAATTTGTAAATATTGGCACTCAAAAAAATAAAAGTGTTCGCTTAAAACAATTTTTTATGAAGAAAGCTGATACTTGCATGCCAAGCATTTAAAAATTAAGGAACAGAGGAGTAAATGGCAGGAAAAAAAATATGCGATTTTGCCTTTGGAAATTTTGCCTTTTAGAAAAGATTTTAATATAATCACATATACCAAAAATTCTACAAATTGAAGAAAGAAAAAAATGTGTCATTTTTTACTAAATGTTACTGCCTATTTTTTTAAACAGTTATTCTTTATTTACCTGAAAATACTCAAAGAAGTCTTCAAATGCACAAAGCAAATAAAATGAATTGAATTTTGCAGACTTGTATGAAATACTTTTACAAATGAAAATAAATGGAAGACAAACAGAGTACGCTTGTTCCAATATTGACACAAACCGATGAGAAACAGAAAATTGACTTCCATTCTGTTCAGAAATGTTTCCCCTCCTAGCAAAACTCTCTGTCACAGTATTATTTTTTGAGGATAACCAGCATGCCAGACTCTTCGCTGGTTTATTTCTTCACCATGATACTAACTTAGAATTTTAAGAGAATATTACCTTTGAATTATCTTTTAATTTTCATTAACTACAACTGGTGTGTAGCCTGTAGAAATGATCTAGAATACAGAAATAAGTCCAGTAGAAAGGATCCAGATACACTTGAATTGTTCTGCTAGATTTTGTTATTTATTAGGGACTACAGAAACATAGTAACATTTCATGATAATTTTCTATGATACAACACATTTTAAAATCCTACAGGACCTAACATCATAAATTATAAAAATCAGACTCAAACTCATAAATCATTACTTTCTTTGCAACTCCTGCTATTGTCTTTTAAAATGACTGTAGCAAAATATCAAATATATTGTAGCAAAAATACATCTAAACTTTTATAAGCTACCTCCCCCATTTTCTTGCCCTTGGAATAGATACTGCAGTTGAATTTTATCATATGGAATTATAATGAAGAAGGAGATTTTTTTTCATAAATTATAATAGAATGAAAAAATATATTCTCACTAAAAAAATTTTGACAGTCCATGTAAAAATGGTGAAATCGGCATAAGCTTAGTTTTATTTTTATTGTATTATCATCCACAATCAAATAGAAATGTAATCAGGTATACCTAAAATTAATTTTCTCTAAATCTCAAAACACTGACAATATTGACAGTGAAAAATAAAGTTCTACTACAGTAAAATAAAGAAGTAATGCTATTGTTAAACTCCAGTGACCATAATTTAATACCATCCAAGCAAATCTTATACGTCTAATCAATTGCTTTGATTAAAGATTTCCAAAATAATTATTTAAATGACTCGCAAAAATTTCGACTTTAAAAAATATTAAAGACAATATTCTGAATCCTATTTCATGTAGTTATGCAACTTAAGGAAAAGGTATTTCCTAAAAATACATTTATATAAATATTAGTGTGATCATTTAACTTAGCATTTGATTTGACTGATGAAAAAACACTTGACAACAGCAATGATAGAAGACAAAAACAAAAGTATTTCTATTTCTTCTTAAAATTTAAATTACTAAAATAAAGGCTTCAGTGTTGAATTGAAGTATTATGATACCCATTTCAATTTGAAATGGAGAAAGTTTAAAAAATCATAATTTTTTCACAAAAGTCTTTGTTATTAAACTAAGAAAAATGCTTCCTTGTGCCATGTGTTCAAATGCAAGCTGAAATAAAGTGCTTCATATTTTAAAAGACCTAAGGCATAAACAGCATATTATAACTTAAAGAAAAATATCCGTATACTTCTTTTAGTCTTGTTATTCTTAAATTATTTGGATGCAAATTATATTTGTCATGTAAAAACCTCAATCTTTAAAGAAATTTAACTCAATATTGAAATAACACTCTACTAAAATTTGAAACTATTTGTCTTTATTTTGGAAGTCTGTGCTGCATTGCTATTCATTTATAAACCTTCTGAAATTCTTACAAAACTGTCACCAGCACCAATTATAGGTGAAAGTATTGACTGGTATTTTGTTGTGTTAACTGAAAGAGGGCGTCAAAATTTGTCTTTTAAGCTATAATTCATGTTGGTTTTGTTTTAATGTTTTTCCTATGTGAGCATATTTCACTGCAGACTGAAATTATTAAATGGCCCTTTCTCCTACAGTCTACATTCTAAGAAATTATCAGACATGTGAAATACGCCTCACGAACATTGTTAGATTGTCCAGTGGCAACATAATATATTTTAATCATAAATTATTGCCTCACTTCTATGTGCAGATTCCAATTAAATAAAATTTCAAAAAAATAAAAAAAAGTTTGCTAAACTTAATTTTTTCTCACAATAAAAAGTCTTTATTATAAACTTTCCTGAGTTACTTAATCAGAAACAGATTATATAATAATGAATGAGAAAATTCTAGAGTGAAAAATAAAATAGAGTCTTCCAGAAATAAAAAAGGCAATTAAATGTAAAGGGAACTTTCTGAGATGATAAAGGATACAAGCTCCTCAAATTGTAATTTAATCTAAAAAAAAAAAATTACTAACTTTTTTTTAATGCTCAGTAATTGTATATGTATATTTGTGTATACATACTATAGATAGGCACATATGGTATATATGTATTTACAAAGTATGATATATATTTGATATTATATATTTTTGCACTAGCCACAGCTAAAATCTTTAGCTTTTGAAGTGTGAAAATATTTTAAATTGAACAAAAGTAGGCTGAAATAAATCTTTTCAGGCATTTCGTGAGGCTGGACTTAAATGACCCCATTGTCATCTGTACCTTCCTTTGGAGCACATGCTGAATAGATAGGTTTACAAAGTAAAAAATTTGAATTGAAAACACATCATTACTTGACCTGAGGACTTTTCTTATTAATTTAGTTTACTGATTTGGAGCCTATTAAACAGGGAGAAAAGTTGGCTGTTTTCAAAGTACCGAACTGAGGATTATCATTATTTTGATGAGGCCACCGTACTATGATAGGGCCATGTAATCAGAACGTCGAATTAAGTCAAGCTCTAGTCTGAAAGGAATAAACTGTATTAATCAGTCAATGTTCTTAATGGGAATCCTGAAAATATTTCATTATTCCTAATTTAATTAAGAGGCCTTGAACAGTTAACTACGGGCCCACATTCATATTCAAGAATATATTATTAGGAAAACCGTAAGAAATGGTACACAGGGTACTGATTTCAACCTGCATTTTTTTTAAATGAAAAATGGCCTTATTAACTTTACAAACACTCATTTTGTATACAGTTCTGAAACTTTATAATATCATTGGCTATATATTACCAATAGAAACCTGCCTAAACCCACATGTTAATTACACATTAATTTATAACTATTTATACCGGGTTTATGCTAATATGAAGTTCAATTCTATTGGCCTTCTCTGTATAAATAATGGATATGTGGACCTATCGATAAGTGTACCTCAGAGCAGTAGATAACATTCAGAGAATGTTTACAGACAAGCCTTGTTTTGCACTGTTGTCACCTATGTGCGGAATCATGGCCCTGGAAGAAAACAGAACCCACATTCCAGGTGTTTTTCAGCATTGCAGATCATACCAGCAAACAGCCAGCACAATGCCAGGCACATAGGAAGCGGTACAATAATGGGAGACGTTATTAGCTGTGTTGCTAGAAGGTCCGCTCCCTGAGAGCTCCACTGTATCATTAGAGCCCAAAGGAAGTTCCCTCACTCACACACGTCTGCACAGGAGCTCCTCACACCGCACGTTTTATCAGTATAAGCACCCTTTATTACCACGTAGGGTTATGCGGGGCATCAGGAAGAAATCGGGGCAGCGGGACTATATTTCCGATGAAATATACAAAACGCGCTCGGGAGACAGGAAACACACACACAGCGACAAAGCAGAGCCCGGATCTTCACGCAGCCCGCAGCTGTATTTGTCCAAGCTGGCGACGAGGAGGAAATGGCACGAATTGAATGTGCAACTAGACAAAGTCACACTTTAAAACTTCTATTTCGTTTCCTGTGTTGCTTGCCTTCAGCTTGCTTTGCTCTTTCTTGCTTTCTCCAATACAATGGTGAGGGGACTCTGGTACACCCGCAGGCAGAGGGTACCGGGCCCCACAATCCATTTGGTGCCCTTTCGGATACAATTGCTCTGAGTGGCGGTGCGGGGTGAGGGGGTGGAGAACGTGTATGATCTGATGAGCTTGGGCTCAACCGGGGGCAGCTTCGCTAGGCAGCAAAATTAAAAACCTCCCTGCAATTTTGATCTTAATCACCCCCTCCGAGGCTATAATTGGTGATGGTCACTTAACTCTCTCCTTCCAGATTCAAATGTGCAGCGTCCCCTTACATCACACATTTATTAGATCCTTGCAAGAGGATTCAGACAGCCCTGAGCACAGCAACACACTGTTAAGACAGAGGGGGTTGGGGCTACCTCAAATCTCACCAGCCTCATGCATTCTTAGGAATTCCTATTCTGGGGGGCCACCTCTAAAATAAAAGTGTCATAGGGGCGGGCTTTTTTTTAAACCTTGGGAATAAAAGCCCCTATTTGTAAAATAACAAAAGATTCTGTTGCCTACATTGGACCTATCATCTGTGGAATTAATGAAGTCCTTTAAAAATTGAAGAGGTCTCTGAAAATACTACGTAGAAATGAAGGTCATGCTGGAGCAAATCTGATCTTCAAAAAAATTCCACATGTGGGAACATCTGAAGAAACTCTGAAAACCTTCCATGAACACGAGCCTCTCTGACCACTAAGAGAGCTTGTTGTGTTATTGTTCCCTTTTTTGTGTTTCTCTCTTTTTTTTTTTAATCAGGGAGGTATGAATTTTTAGGAGTTAGAGCCAAACGAGGGTGATTATAGCAGGTGCCCAAATCCCAATGCAGTCTGAACTGCATTGGGGTAGGATGCAGGATGCAGGATGAATTCCATCTAAGAAACACTGACTGAGCTGCGGTGGGCCCGGGAGACGCACACGTGAATGAGGCTTGCTTCCTGCTCCTGAGGAGTTCACTGTCCCACGGGGAAGAGAGTGGGGACTCAAAGGGACATATCACTCAGACATCGCCTGAAGCTTACCATCACAGACGTCTGCCCGGGAAACACAGGAGGGATCCAGAAAGAGCCGAGGAGAAGGCCAAGAGTTGCAGAGAAGTCCGTATTTCACCCAGTAAAGACATCTCAGGAATAAAAAGTGGCCTCTCTCACATAGCTCTGCCTTAATTGTTCCAACTGAGACTTGTGAATTCGTCTGCATGACCTCAAGGATGACCTACACAGGGCTGGGGCCAGAGAGTGGAGTGCTGCCGTGTGGGCGTGGTGGGGGGAAGCCAAGTGGTTTCCTCCTGCTCGCATCCTGATACCAGTGTGAAAAAGCATCCGGGGTCAACAGGAGAAGAGAGACAAGCGCTGTTGGGAAAGAGTCCGTCTCTGTGCTCGGGAAGAACCACTCTCTCGGTCACAGCATGCAGACATACTGTTCAACAGGCTTATTGTGAATGCCGAACCCCAGCTGACTGTTTCTGGGAGAAAGGAATGAGAAAGTTGTTTTCCAATTCAGTTTGAAGACAGTCGTCAGTCACTCTCAAGCGACAAAAGCCAACCCAACTGGAGGGGAAGATAGAAGCCAGCACCAGCTCTGTGCTGGGAACCGGCAGGGACGGTGGTCCCCAAGGCTGGAGCTCCTCACAGTCATGATCTCTAACGTGCCTTAGACTAGTGACTACTGACTTTGAGCAACAAAAGTGTGACTCCGTAACTGCCCATTGGGTCTAGTGTGTGAATTTAAATCATCAACACTCTTCTTCTCTTTCTCTGGTCTTACAGACTGAGAACTGAGGGAGCCTGAGATATTTCCAAACCCACATCAGGACCTGCGGGAAACGAGGCTCTCAGTCCCTTAATGTGCTGAATATTAAAGCTGATCAGAACCAGAGGGATCCCTTCTTCCATTTCCTCAGGAGAGGAACTGCCGCCTAAGAAGGAACTTGCCCAAATTAGCAGCGTGCGACTGATGGAAGTGAGACCAGGATGCACGCGGCTGAGAGCCTTGTTCGGTGCCCTTTTCACAACACAAAAAAGATTTTGCTGCTATTCTGGTTATTGCTAATAACCAATTCATTTAGCCCACTCAGAGCCAGATACTCTCAAGAGATAGGAGAGTGAACCTGTTGTAATTCCAGCCCTCAAAGAACTTGCAGCCTGGTGGGGTGACACAGGAATAACTGGAAATTACGGAGCAGTGTCTAGCCGTGCATGGCACTGGCTGAGACCTAAACAGGCAAAGGCTAAGGGTGGTGTCAATTATCGTTTCTCATTTTGTGGTCACTACTCCTTCCTCCTCCAGATACTGCAAAGATCTTCAGCTGTTCCACGTAGGGAGCGAGGAATGCCTTTCTTGAAGCGGGCAACAGATGAACGTGCATTTAGCGTCCTAGCAGAGACACAGAGGAGCCCGCACAGGGCACAAGCCATCCTTCCATACGGGAAGAGACCCGAGCCCTGAAGCCATCTGGAGACTGCTGTTTCAGCAAATGGATAAATACCGATTGTGGCTTCACGTGTGTGGCTCAATCATGGAACGAGCCGTGGAGACGTCTGAGAGCAGAGGGTACACATTGCGTCTGCGGAGTGCACTGGTTTTCAGCTTTCTTCTCCTCCCTCTGGGTCTCTCGTTGCACAGAACTGTGGGAAATGCAGGACAACAGCTGCGTACCACACAGAGCACCCCACGCAGAGCAAGAGCCCCGAGCAAAACAGCTCTTTGCTCTCCATCCCACCGTGTAGCACACACTTGAGATTATTGATGCCAAGTATTTCCTTCAGGAATTTTAAATGTCCTCCCACTGAGCAGCAAATCATATAGCATCCAGAGTTCTGATGTGAGCAGCATGAGTTTCCTGAGGCTTCGCGGGAGACATATGGAAGTGGTGTTGCTTTCTTCACGAGTTGCCAGCCCAAGTGCATGGACCGTTTCTTCCTTACAAGGGTATGTGCTTCTTTTCCAACAAGTTTGCCTAGCGCAGTGATCTTACAAGGCATGGAGGCAAGTCAGGAAGTTGGCCTCCAGGTTTCCTGGCGAGGAAGGTGTTGGGGGGGCCTGATGCTGGAGAACTGTCCAGATGGGGCACTGCCCTTCCAGATTGGTAACGAGCTCTGTACAGCCAATTCCCCTCCCCTGGCCTGGGTGATGGGGTCAGGGGACCCTGGCTCTGTGGAAGAAGACTCTCTGACCCACAGTGAGATGCCACTCAAGTGAAATGTGATGAGATGGGGAAGTTTAACCTAAGGGAACACCTGAGCCTGGGGCTGCCATCCACAGCTGCACTCCAGAGTCCTCTCTGGCTTGGAACGAGCTGCATTTGATGACCGGAATGGGACTCAATCAGTGCTGCTGCCATGAGATTTTTTTCTAGAAGAGTGGAGGAGTTCTTACAGGATCTCCCCATGACTACAGGCCCTCTAGATGTAGGCTCAGGAGAACAGAGACTACTGTAATTTTGTTCTTTGTGGCATTCGCAGAAAGAAGAGCAGCCTGGCACTCAATAAATCTTTGATGAACATCCATAAACTGACCCAACCCCTCTCCTCTCCTATTCAAAAGACATCTGGTCCACGAGCAGGACATCCTCTGTCTCTCAACTCCAGCTCCTCCATTTCCCTCCTTTGAATGGGAGTCACACGGAAAAGCAGCCAGTAGATGAAAAACAAAACAATAATTGGGCACAGTTATATTATGCTCTGTTTTAAGCATCTCCATTTACTTACTTAACTTCACTTCAAAACTAAAAGGTAGGTAGTTATTATTTCCGGAAGAGGAAACTAAAGCAAGAGAAGATACTAGGTTGCCAAGAACAAAGAGCTAATAACTAACAGATCCGGGATTATGAACCCAGGGGTCTGCTACAACACACTAGTACCTTCTTTTCTCAAAACCACTGCACTTCTCTGTATGCAGGAGACCTGGACCTTCTAGAGAAATCTTCTACTGTGAAATTGATGACCATGGTGTTTTCCTCAAATTGAAGAACAGTGGGCAACAATGCCTCATTCAAGCTCTTTCTTTACACATACCTTCAATTCCTTAGATGTTGAGCTATCAGTTGTTGGGGTTGGCTGGCTCGCTCACTCTCTCCTTCCCTTCCCCCCTCTCTCTTCTAATTTCTAGACTCACTAACCAAGGAAAGTGAATAAACATGACAATGGACTTCAGGGTAAAGAATGGTGGACTTATTGTGTGCATCTATTTTTATTGATGAACAATAAAAGGTTTTTTCCCTTAAGGAAAAAAATCTTTGAGACAGGAAGAACTGAAGATGTTACAATAGCATGAAAATTTTCAAAGTTGTGAGGCAGATAGAAAAATAGCTAACACAAGAAAACAGAATCCTAACCTAGCATGGGAAAGCAGACCATTGACTCAATTCATACTGGGCATCCCCAAAAGGCTCAAAATTCAGTGCTATCAGATACTCTGAAAATGGTCATGGAAAAGTAGGTGCTAACACAAGGAGTAAATGAAAGCATGTTTTTTAGAAATACTCAGATTCCCAAATCTCTCCCCATTTCTACGCACTGGGTGATGTGTTCCTTCTCCACCCTAGCAAAAGATGAGCACTCCAATCTTTGAAGGGGGAAAAAAAAAAGTTTTGGACTAGGTAAACACCAGACACATCTGAGGGCAGGTATCATATGCAATCCAGGGGGAATCCCAGCACTGGTGTGGTGGGACACATAGCCCTCCATTGGCTACAGTGCCAGAATACTCAAAACTTGACCTTCAAGGAAAAGGTTAAAAGACCTTTCAAATAGGTCACTGCCTTCTTCCAGAAGGAAAGACTGAAAGAAGTTAACATTGGAGATTCCCCAACTAAATGGCCCAGTTACACCACACTAAAGCTCCCAGATGGTAGGCTCCAGTCAAGTTTTTGAATTCTTTTTCTTTTTTAAGTTTTTATTTAAATTCCAGTTAGTTAATATACAGTGTAATATTAGTTTCAGGTGGGGGTGCCTGGGTGGCTCAGTCTATTGAGTGTCCGACTCTTGATTTTGGCTGGGGTCATGGTCTTGGGGTCATGGGATCCAGCCCTGTGTGGGGCACCACACTAAGCACCGAGTCTGCTTGTCTCTCTCCCTCTGCTCTTTCCCCGATCAAATAAATAAATAAATAAATAAATAAATAAATAAATAAAATCTTTTTTAAAAATTAGTTTCAGGCATACAAAATAGTGATTCAACACCTCCATACATCACCCAATGCTTATCAGGACAATTGTCCTCCTTCATCCCCACCACCTATTTCATTCATCCCCCACACTCNCGCACTGGTTTTCAGCTTTCTTCTCCTCCCTCTGGGTCTCTCGTTGCACAGAACTGTGGGAAATGCAGGACAACAGCTGCGTACCACACAGAGCACCCCACGCAGAGCAAGAGCCCCGAGCAAAACAGCTCTTTGCTCTCCATCCCACCGTGTAGCACACACTTGAGATTATTGATGCCAAGTATTTCCTTCAGGAATTTTAAATGTCCTCCCACTGAGCAGCAAATCATATAGCATCCAGAGTTCTGATGTGAGCAGCATGAGTTTCCTGAGGCTTCGCGGGAGACATATGGAAGTGGTGTTGCTTTCTTCACGAGTTGCCAGCCCAAGTGCATGGACCGTTTCTTCCTTACAAGGGTATGTGCTTCTTTTCCAACAAGTTTGCCNGCATGAGTTTCCTGAGGCTTCGCGGGAGACATATGGAAGTGGTGTTGCTTTCTTCACGAGTTGCCAGCCCAAATGCATGGACCGTTTCTTCCTTACAAGGGTATGTGCTTCTTTTCCAACAAGTTTGCCTAGCGCAGTGATCTTACAAGGCATGGAGGCAAGTCAGGAAGTTGGCCTCCAGGTTTCCTGGCGAGGAAGGTGTTGGGGGGGCCTGATGCTGGAGAACTGTCCAGATGGGGCACTGCCCTTCCAGATTGGTAACGAGCTCTGTACAGCCAATTCCCCTCCCCTGGCCTGGGTGATGGGGTCAGGGGACCCTGGCTCTGTGGAAGAAGACTCTCTGACCCACAGTGAGATGCCACTCAAGTGAAATGTGATGAGATGGGGAAGTTTAACCTAAGGGAACACCTGAGCCTGGGGCTGCCATCCACAGCTGCACTCCAGAGTCCTCTCTGGCTTGGAACGAGCTGCATTTGATGACCGGAATGGGACTCAATCAGTGCTGCTGCCACGAGATTTTTTTCTAGAAGAGTGGAGGAGTTCTTACAGGATCTCCCCATGACTACAGGCCCTCTAGATGTAGGCTCAGGAGAACAGAGACTACTGTAATTTTGTTCTTTGTGGCATTCGCAGAAAGAAGAGCAGCCTGGCACTCAAAAAAATCTTTGATGAACATCCATAAACTGACCCAACCCCTCTCCTCTCCTATTCAAAAGACATCTGGTCCACGAGCAGGACATCCTCTGTCTCTCAACTCCAGCTCCTCCATTTCCCTCCTTTGAATGGGAGTCACACGGAAAAGCAGCCAGTAGATGAAAAACAAAACAATAATTGGGCACAGTTATATTATGCTCTGTTTTAAGCATCTCCATTTACTTACTTAACTTCACTTCAAAACTAAAAGGTAGGTAGTTATTATTTCCGGAAGAGGAAACTAAAGCAAGAGAAGATACTAGGTTGCCAAGAGCAAAGAGCTAATAACTAACAGATCCGGGATTATGAACCCAGGGGTCTGCTACAACACACTAGTACCTTCTTTTCTCAAAACCAGTGCACTTCTCTGTATGCAGGAGACCTGGACCTTCTAGAGAAATCTTCTACTGTGAAATTGATGACCATGGTGTTTTCCTCAAATTGAAGAACAGTGGGCAACAATGCCTCATTCAAGCTCTTTCTTTACACATACCTTCAATTCCTTAGATGTTGAGCTATCAGTTGTTGGGGTTGGCTGGCTCGCTCACTCTCTCCTTCCCTTCCCCCCTCTCTCTTCTAATTTCTAGACTCACTAACCAAGGAAAGTGAATAAACATGACAATGGACTTCAGGGTAAAGAATGGTGGACTTATTGTGTGCATCTATTTTTATTGATGAACAATAAAAGGTTTTTTCCCTTAAGGAAAAAAATCTTTGAGACAGGAAGAACTGAAGATGTTACAATAGCATGAAAATTTTCAAAGTTGTGAGGCAGATAGAAAAATAGCTAACACAAGAAAACAGAATCCTAACCTAGCATGGGAAAGCAGACCATTGACTCAATTCATACTGGGCATCCCCAAAAGGCTCAAAATTCAGTGCTATCAGATACTCTGAAAATGGTCATGGAAAAGTAGGTGCTAACACAAGGAGTAAATGAAAGCATGTTTTTTAGAAATACTCAGATTCCCAAATCTCTCCCCATTTCTACGCACTGGGTGATGTGTTCCTTCTCCACCCTAGCAAAAGATGAGCACTCCAATCTTTGAAGGGGGAAAAAAAAAAGTTTTGGACTAGGTAAACACCAGACACATCTGAGGGCAGGTATCATATGCAATCCAGGGGGAATCCCAGCACTGGTGTGGTGGGACACATAGCCCTCCATTGGCTACAGTGCCAGAATACTCAAAACTTGACCTTCAAGGAAAAGGTTAAAAGACCTTTCAAATAGGTCACTGCCTTCTTCCAGAAGGAAAGACTGAAAGAAGTTAACATTGGAGATTCCCCAACTAAATGGCCCAGTTACACCACACTAAAGCTCCCAGATGGTAGGCTCCAGTCAAGTTTTTGAATTCTTTTTCTTTTTTAAGTTTTTATTTAAATTCCAGTTAGTTAATATACAGTGTAATATTAGTTTCAGGTGGGGGTGCCTGGGTGGCTCAGTCTATTGAGTGTCCGACTCTTGATTTTGGCTGGGGTCATGGTCTTGGGGTCATGGGATCCAGCCCTGTGTGGGGCACCACACTAAGCACCGAGTCTGCTTGTCTCTCTCCCTCTGCTCTTTCCCCGATCAAATAAATAAATAAATAAATAAATAAATAAATAAATAAAATCTTTTTTAAAAATTAGTTTCAGGCATACAAAATAGTGATTCCACACCTCCATACATCACCCAATGCTTATCAGGACAATTGTCCTCCTTCATCCCCACCACCTATTTCATTCATCCCCCACACTCCTCACCTCTGGTAGCCATCGGTTTGTTCTCTATAGTTGAGTCTATTTCTTGTTTTTCTTCTCTCTGTTTTTCCCAAATGGTGTAGCCACTCTGGAAAATAATATGGACGTTCCTCAAAAAGTTAAAAATAGAATTCGTTTTTCTTAAGCACAATAAGTCAAAGGGAAATTATGACACCAGGAAAGCTTCTAACATGAAAGAGAGAGATGAGAACACACAAAGAGAAAAACTTGGAGGGACAGAAACATTCAAATAAATTATCATTCATATCCCCTCAAAAATAGGAGAAAGTAATGGAACTAGGAACAAATTTTTTTAAAAAATCGTAATTAGCAAAGTACAATAAAATAATATCCAGCAAGGCATTATTTTTTAGGGAACGTTTAGAAAACTAACCAAAAAAAATTGTTAGAACTTAAAAGCATAACAGCAGGAATAAAAACGTCAACAGAAGGGTTAGAAGTTAAAATTAAGGACATTTTTAAAAAGCAAAGCACAGTGACAAAAAGAAAATAAAGAAAATATGTTAGGGGTGTCTGGGTGGCTCAATTAAGCATCTGACTCTTGATTTCAGCTAAGGTCATGATTTCAAGGTCCTGGGATTGAGCCTCAAGTCAGGCTCCATGCTCAGCATGGAGTCTGCCTGTCCATCTCACTCTGCCCCTCCCTCTGCTTGTGCTCTCTCTCTCTCTCTCTGTCTCAACTAAATGAATAAAATCTTTTTTAAAAAATTGTGAATGTTTCACGTTTTCACAGTGTGTGAACAAGACCTACCTAGGACCTTCAGTATCTAAGTAAGAGAAGTTCCAGAATAAGCAAATAGAGAAATTAGAAGGGAGAAGTCATCAATGTAATAATTTGAGAGATTCCCTCAGAACTAAGGGATATAAATTTCCAGATGGAAAGACTCCCATCGAATGTCAGACATAATAGATGAAAATATGTCCAAACAGGCACATTGTCATGAAAGTTCAGAATGCTGGTGACAAAGATAGGAGCCTACCATCTGCATTTGGAAGAAAATGGGTCGCATAGAAAGAATGAGGTATAGAAGGATTTTCAACTTCTTGACAGTAGCACTAGAAGCTAAAAGCCAATAGAATAACACTTTGAACAACCAAGAAAGAAAAAAAAAATATGTCAACCTAAAAGTCTATTTCTGGCAAAACTAATAGTAAATAATGAATATAAACATTGCCAGGTATGTAAGTCTCAAAAACATTTTTCCCCTGGGGCACTTGGGTGGTTCAGTCAGCAGGGGTCATGATCTCAGGGTCCTGAGATGGAGCCCTGCATTAGGCTCTGTGCTCCATGGGGAGTCTGCTTGAGATTCTCTCCTTCTCCCTCTCCCTCTGCCCCTCCCCCCCAAATAAATAAAATCTTAAAAAAACAAAGGCATTTTCCCTCCTATACCCTCTCTCAGCTATTACAGGATGCGCAGTACTAAATCAAGGGAGTAAACCACAGAAGAGAGATGTAGGAGAGAGGAGAGAAAACAAAGATCCAAACAGAAGAGCAGAGAGATCTCCAGAATCTCAGGCGAAGACTGGGGCGTTGGGAACTAAGCCCATGGCGGAAAAGGCAACCAGCCTCGCTGAGGGCAGCTCCAGGAGAAAAGATACAAGTATTAGAATAGAGAGTATACCTGAAGGTCTTGAAAGGAGTGTTTGCAGAGTCTTAATGACATAAACACTAAATTCTGATCTAACCAAAACTTCAAAATAACTATATCGGATGAATGAAAATATAGGAAAGGTATGAGTTGGCTTAAAACTGAAAAATCAAGAAGTATATATCAGGTAAATAATAGATAATATCTATTATCAAAGATAAACAGAAAAGTCAAGAAAGCGGCTGCTCCTAGGGTAGAGAAATGTGGGGGAACGGAGGCAGGGGTCTACTGGTTTTCCTAACAAACCTTGTAGAACAGCTATGTCTCTATTAAATTGTGTGCATATGTATCTTGACTTTTTAAAGAAAGGGTGGCATTGTACTTCTGAATAAATTGCTGAAGACGTGACACTAACAAAATATTGGCAAATCTTACAGAAAAACACAAAAATCCTTGTATTGGCAAAGCAGGAAGCAAAAGCAGAAGGGAGCAACCAAAATTTGGTTTAAATGACTTCAGTAGGGGCAACTGGGTGGCTCAGTCAGTTAAGCATCTGCCTCCAGCTCAGGTCATGATCCCAGGGTCCTGGGATTGAACCCCGTGTCAGGCTTCCTGCTCAGTAGGGAGTCTGCTTCTCCCTCTGTCCCTCCCCCACTTGTGTTCTCTCTTTCTCAAATAAATAAATGAATAAAATATTTAAAAGAAATAAATGACTTCAATATAAATTAAAGGTACACCTACAGAAAGATTCCTTGGCCATCCAAGTAGCACACGCCATGCAAAAGGAGTGGAAAACTTTAAGAAAGAGGAAGGAGAATCACCCATCTCTCGTGGTATCAGTATTTGACTTTATCTGCGTGGACATCATGGAAAAGGTTCTCAATCCCATTGTTGGGGCATATGTTGGGGGATGTTAGTTGGCTATCCATCCAAATTCTCTTGCATGCCTTTTTTAATTTAAAATCAGTTAATTAACATATAGTGTATTATTAGTTTCAGAGGTAGAGCTAAGTGATTCATCAGTTGCATAGAACACCCAGTGCTCATTGAATAGATTAGGAATCACTAATTAGCGTAGTGATTCCTCTGCTATTCCTATAGAGAGTTCTTAAACTGTTAGCAGCGTCACTAACTAAAACAAACCCTTGGATCTCAAGGAAGCTCAAGAGACATTAAAGAATAAAATGTTCCCAAGATAACTATTTCTCTATGGGGACAAACTTAAAATACGTTAAATTAAGTGGGGAAAAAAAATCCTCTGTTCACAGAAAGTATTGTTTCTGCCATAGGCCAGCCTTGCAGTGTCTTCAAAGATAATCCAGGTTTTACTCTAGTTCACCTCCCCAGGAGGTAACCTGCAATCCCTCCGTACTGTACTGCATACCTCATGGCCCTCAGTAGTCTCCACTTGGGGAAGGGATCCATATTCCCTACCCAGCATTCCACATCACTGACATCTTCTTTTTTTTTTTTAATTGTATTTTATTATATTATGTTAATCACCATACAGTACATCCCCAGATCACATCACTGACATCTTCTTATGCCCCACCCACTGTCTTGTCACTCGCCCCAAGAAAATGGGTAATTATGACATTGATAGGACACTAGTAAAAATCAATTATCATTAAAAAACAAAATGAAATAAACAGATGATGACGACAAGGAAGAGGAAGAAGAAGAAAGAGAAGGAGGAAGAGAAGGAGAAAAGGGAGAGGAGAAGGAAGAGGGGAGAGGGGAGGGGAGGAGGAGGAGGAAAACCTGCTGGTTTTAAAGTAGTTCCCACCTCACTTGCTATAACAACTCATTCCTCTCCCTCTCCTGAAAAGCGATGTCAAAAAAATAAGGAAATGAGGGGGACTTTATCATAGTAAGACCAAGATATTACTAACCAATTACTAGGAACATACCCCAACAAATGCCCCAACAGTGGGATTGAGAACGTTTCCTGTGATATCCATACAGATAAAGTCAAATATGGACAGCATCCCTTCCATGTGCTTCTATCCCACCATTTCATGTCTGAAGACAGCTTGCCAGCCCCACCCAGAGTCGCAGAGGAGGTATTTCTTAGAACTGAGCTGATTCTTAGCTCGAGCCTTTATCAAGTATACATTAAGAATTGTATTTTTATTTTATCTAATATTTGCAATTTTCTTTTTTTTTTCCCCTAACACTCTCCCCCATTAATGGCTCCACCTAAGCTTAAAATAAAAGCTCTACGTCTTTTCTAACAGTTTGACCGCTTTTGACCTCTCCCTCCTGCTTTGCTACATCCGATGACTGTTTTATTTTATATGTAAGCTCACATTCATGAATTTTCTTTATAGAATGTGGTCTTGTAAGACTCATCCCATCATCCCAATGTGTTGGGATTGCTTTTGTCTTGCTCTGAGCTTTAGATCATGCTCACATTTGATAAGGTCCACGTATATCCTTAGTGATAAAACTGACATTTTGGTCAAGGGCAGAGCCAGGTGGCCAGCCACTAAAGATTTCTTTCTGGGTGGATCCAAATGTATTAATCGGTTCTTTTGTTCTAGGAACATACTCCACCCCAGTTGTAGCTACACAAGAAAGCCGTTCAAAAGTTGATATGACAGAGGGGCATGTCTCCTAATTACTTCCCAAGGCAAAGTCTTATCCAACTACGTCCCTCTCTTCTCTGAACACCCCGTGTCTGGGTGGTCCCTTTTCCTGTTCTATTCTTCTAGATTGTTGCATTGCATTGCTAATCATTTGGCTCTTTTCCCTCTTGTTCTGTTGTCGCACTATGATGAAGCATTCTTTCTCCTGAAATGGAGCTGCTTGAGATTTCTATCCTAACAGTTCATCTCTCATGACATAACGCTTAAATGCCTCCTCTTTGAAATAACTTCCCTCTCTTGTCTATATGTCTGTCATGGGGAGGCAGCAGCGCATAGCGGTTAAGAATACTGACTCCCAGATGCACTTGGCTGGCTAAGTCAGTAGAGCATGAGACTTCTGATCTCGGGGTTGTAAGTTCAAGCCCCACATTGGGTGTAGAGATTACTTTAAAAAAAAGAGAGAGAGAGAGAGGGAGAGAGAGAGAGAGTACAGACTCCTGAACCAGATGACCTCAATTCAAACTCTGGCTGTACCCTTTACTGGCTTTGTGACCACTCACTGGCTTTGTACCCTCTTTGTGCCTCCGGAATGCAGCTCAACAATTACGACTATCTCCTAATGCATCACCACCACCTCTGGGCATTTTAGAGGCCCCAGGTCCTTTTCACATCTGTAGGGTAATGAACTTTAGCTTCCTTCATCCTCTGCCCTGTGGTTTCAGTTATTTTCCCAATCCTGTTTAAGTAAATGCTCATTCTATATGAAATTCAGACCCTTACTAAGCAAACACATCTTTATGACAAGCTTCCTTGTCCTTCTTGTTGGCTGGATTCTGCCCCTAAATTCCTCTTCTACAGAACCACCACTGGTCAGTGGAAAGTGCTTTGAAATCAGGCAGAACCTGTGTTTGAATCATGTCTCTGCACTCAGATCTGCACAATTTGGAGCCAACCAGCTTCTTGCAAATGAGGCAGAGAATGATTTGGGTTCATGTGCAACTCCAAGTGACATAGCAAGGTATATTTTGTTTTCCAAAACAAGAAAAGAGCTGGAAAGCTTTAATGGGCCATATGAAAATCATAAGATATTTCTGCATTAACAGGAAGGGCAAATTAATTCTAGGAGGTTATTTGATTCGGGCCCTGTAAGGGGTTCCAACACTTACAAAGATAGAGACGATGATTCAGAGTTTTAAAAATGGAACTAGGAAGGAAATGTTCTTCTGGGAGGGCTGAGCCTACAAGGGCTCCAATAGTGGTATATATCAAATAAAACAAATTCTTATCCCTGAGATGTCCAACAGCTGTTTGCCATTTCCCCCTAAAAGCAGCGGGAAATTGGCTTAAACTGCAAGGATTTGAGTTAGACATAAGGAAAATATTCCTGACAGTAGGGGTTGTTCAACGATGGAACAAGTTAGCAATAACAATTGTGGAATGGGCTTCCCAGAGCTCTTTGGACATTGTACCCCATTTGTCTGGGCGGTTTTCACATAACCTGGCTTATGGGAGACAGCCTAGGATCCTTTCCAGGTCCCTGGATCTTAATTAGTTCAGCATGCTTTTGCATTAATAGCGTTATAATCCTGGTCACAACTGATTAAAGGACAAAAATCAATTTCCCATTCAAATCCCCCAAACAAGAAGGTGTTTTGCTCCCCCATGCAGGAGAAATGAGATGGTCCACACATTTTCATTCATATGGTTTTAATTTCTTTGGGGAAGTTTTAAAACGGAGATTTCCATAAACCAAAGTTTAGCCTAAGAATACATTGAATTATAAACTGGTGGAAAAGCTGAATAGAGATGTATAATGGAAACATTAACAAAGCTTTAGCAGTGATGGCAACTGCGTGTCACTACAATGCAAGGGAATCATGTTAAAGTAACTGCTATTGTAGATAAGGGGGTGCCGCTCTTAATAATGGATTTTTCATGCATTACGTCGATGCTTTTAACATTTTTTCCATCATGAATAGTGACCCTGGAATAATGCGAAGAGCCATATTTTGTATTTAACCTAAATACCAAATTTAAAGACTTAAATAGATAATACAAAGGGCTTGATTCCATGCTGCTGAAGATTGTGGAAGGTTGTAAAATGCTTCCACAAACTCCTATGTAATGGAAGTAAATCTTTTTTTATTGAAAATATGCAATGCATAACTATTTCCTTCCAACAAAGCTAGGAACAGGCCATGGAAAGGGAAAAATTGTAACTGAATTGACAGGTAGATACCATGTAGGGGCAAAAAGGAGTGGGAAGAGCTTCAGCCTCCTCCCAGAAATCCCCACACCACACCGCTCCCGCCCCAGAGCCGTCCTAAAAGTGGTTAAAGCAAAAATAGCTCTCTCGCAGTCACAGCCTCCAGTAACTTCCCCTAATCCTTCTTCCAACCAGACTGCTGTCCTAAGATTCTTCATCTGAATTCTACAACTCCAGTGTGTATCAAGGTAAACAAACAAAATTTACTGGGTATATATTTATTCTGGGCCTAGAGAAACTGAAAAGTGTGGATTTCAAGTTTGTTGACTCATGCCACTTCCATGAAGACACTTAACCATTCTTCCCCCCGCAACTCACCTGTCTCCTGTGGCCAGCATACTTGTCACCCTCCATTTCTCTGGGTCTGTCTCTGCCCTGATCCTGCTCATATCACTGCCTTCCTTAGTCTCCTTCTTTTCAGGATCCGGAGGCCAACCAGCAGACCTGATATATTTGCCAGTCCCCTTGTCTGATGGGAAAGGGGTAGGTGAGTGAAGGGCACATGGTCTGAGCCAGGCTGCCTCATGTTAAATGCTGCCGGTTCCACCTCCGTCTATGAGTGCTTGGAAAGCACATGTGACCTCTTTGCTTCCTTGTCTCCACCTATTACAGGGATATGGTAATACCACCTATTTCTTATGTTATTGGAGATTA
Source organism: Ailuropoda melanoleuca (assembly GCF_002007445.2). NCBI lineage: Eukaryota > Metazoa > Chordata > Mammalia > Carnivora > Ursidae > Ailuropoda > Ailuropoda melanoleuca. The sequence continues at coordinate 14,653,449 of NC_048226.1, read as the reverse complement.
ATGAGTTAATACGCATAAAACAGACAGTGACTGCACAAGTAAACACAAAATAAATGTAAGCATTTATCTGACATTCAAGAGATAAGACCTTGGTTTCTCCAAAGTTTGAGATCACATTGCCAGAATTTCAGCCCAAGGCAAGCAAACAAAGGAAATCCTTGCGATGGTGGGTCCTAGATCATAAGTCACAAGTGTTCTGTCCATGAGAAGGGACTGGAGAAAATGGTGTAGTGCATAAGTGTGCATACGTGTGTCAGTCTGGTTAGCAAAGAAGAATTTTCACCAATAAAATCCACCACCCAAATGATCCCTTCAGAATAACCTTAGTTCCAGCTTTGGCTCCCTTCAACCTGTACGGCTTTGGAGAAGTCTGTTGGCCTCTATGAGCTTCATTTCTTCTTATCTGTAAGTAGAGACAATGCTGATCTCACCGGAGTTTTAGGAAGTGCAAAGGAGACAATGTGAATGGAAGGAGTTATATCAAAGGAAATTATAGAGAATGAGATAATTTGGCATATTGCTACTTTTTTAGAGAAATGCAAGCAGGTGAATAAAGCACCAGATAAAAGGGACCCCCAACTATGTTGGAAAGACCCAGTCTTCAGGGAGGCTGTACAAATCCCCATTCTTTCCAGGTTCACCTGACGATAGACCACAAACAGGATCAGACAGACAATCCCATATATCTTGTAAACTGGGGTGAGAGTTATCACCTGGGCACTATTGCAAGTAGCCAGATATTCTAAGGAAAGATAGGGGGGAAAGCTAGGGTGGAAAGGAACTGAGTGAGAAGGAAGAGAGAAAGGAAAGGAAAAGAGCATAAAGGATATAGTAGCTATGTTTATTGAGCACTTACTATGGGCTAGGCGTTTTCTCTTTTAATCCATATGACAATCCAGTGAGCTAAGGATTTCTTTTTTTAAGTAGGCTCCATGTCCAACGTGGGGCTCAAACTCATGACTCTGAGATCAAGAATCAGACACTCTACCAACTGAGCCAGCCAGGCACCCTCTCGTATTCTCATTTCTGGGGAGAAACTGAGGCCACCGAGCTAGTAAGCTGTGGCTCCTGGGATCTGGGAACCCAGATCTGTCTTCTTGGAAGCTGGTACTCTTGACCTTCTATACCCTCTTATCCAGCCAAAATGCATGATCAGCCTTTTATATTTCTTTAAAATAATCAAATTAAGCTTGCATATTATCACAATCCAACTTGTCAACTACTGAAGGAAAGAAAGTAGCTAACAAAAGTAAGCTTTTAATTAAGTTGGCTTAAGAACTTGTTCCTTTGATTCTGCTGCCTGTGGAGTGAGCATTCAACAATGAACCCTCCAGCATCACACCCACTCTCTTTCTGACCCACCTTGCACTGGGCCTCATAGCTTGCTTATCTATGTAATATTTCTTCAAATATGCTTCAGGAAAGCTTCAGGCTAAGTGCTCAATGATACCACTTTGTGCTCAGACCACTCTTACTTCCAAAAGGCACTTCCTTGTGCAAAATCTCTGTGTTTGCACTCCACACAAAAGCCTGGAAACCCAGGAAGACATAAATCAAATCCAGCTCCACCACCAGAAGTACAACCTTGAGCAAGGTCCTTGGTGGAAGTGGTTCCTCACTTTTTAAAATGGGTATAACTCACGAGATCTCATGAAGATCCAATGAAACTGGCATATAATGTGCCCTGTTGGTCATGGTGAGGACTGATGACTTATCCTACAAAGATGGCAGCTCTTCTGGGACCAGAATGTTCATACTATCTTTCTTCCCTGGAAAGTACTGAAGAAACCCCACTAACTTCTGGCTTTTTATGTATCTTTTTATCAAGCCCTGTGGTGGTGGCAGATAGTGTCCTTTTTGAATGTGAAGACTCATTTTTAACACATACAAAATTCACTGATGTCTCATAGGATGATAGCTATTGATTGAGAAAATGGCTGTCACCAGACCCCTTTCCCATATTGGGAATCTTGGTCTCTGTTTATCAAGCCCCTTCTGTTAAGAAATTCTCTCTCTACACACCATATAAGAAAATAGGTCTTTACTCACCAAATAGCAATCACATTCCTGCCTTTCAGTCCTGCCTTCTGTTAAGAATTACAAGGTCACCTGGATTGGACTGTTGGCTATTCTGAAACTCCCCTGCTCAACTTTACAGAAAATGCCTTGGTTTATTCTCACAGATGGTTCATCATGTCCATTGTTCATGAATTTTTAGCAGTTTAATACTCTGAAAACAACTTTATTTCCCTTTATTTTAAGTTCCTGGCAGAGCATGTGGGAAAGAAAAGATCTCCCTTGACCCTTTGTACTTACAACACAGACATCTAATAAACATCTACTAATTTGGTTCATGATGTTGAGATTTAAAGGAGATATTTGCATTCGCCATACATGCCTGACACTTTCCCAACTCTCAGTTTTCTCTCCCTAGAGGTGTTTCTGTTCATGGTCAAATTCAGTCAGTGCTTCTAGGTGCCGATAATACTCCAACACCAGCACCTCTATGAAACTCTCCTCCTCTGAACTCCTGACAGCTTGCATCCAAGCCTGGCCGGGACATTCTGTCCCTAAACACACCACGTTGGTGCCAGCTTACAGCTCAAACCCTGGCATCACACCCCACAATCCTCATTATGTTCCATGGCCCCGCTGCTCTCACCCCTAAATTCCTCTGTTCTATTTGAATCATTTTCTTGTACTCAAAAGTTTGATCCCTGGGTCTAGGGATTATTTTTCTTTGTGTTTCCAACACCCAAGGGTACATTCGATGCTAAACCATGGAGTCCTGGAAGATGGTGACTGGCCAGCATCACTTTCTCTCCTTGTGACCTCCAACTGCTTCTCTACTTTCTCCACTTTCCTTCCTGCAGACAATATCAGCATTTTGCTTACAGCAAACAAACTCAGCGTATTCCAGGCCCCCACACCCACACAGATTCGCATGTAAACCAAACATGAAGTAAATGGAAAAGAGAAGGGCTTATATTTCCTATTACCTCCGCTATCTGATCATATTTCAATTCTAGACACGTTTTCCATTGTTATTTCCCTGGCTCAATTAGGTTACTGGAATTACAAGGCAAAGATTATGGATACGAAGTCCAGTGCCCATGAGTTCATATGAGATTAGGATGCTAAGCAGTGGGTCCCAAGGATTTCTTCTACACACAGGACTGAAATGATGAACACAGAGGACCATTAGACAGATAGAGATATAGATACGGATCCTGGCCATTTATTTTCTTACTTGTTGCCCTAATACATCACACAATTCGGGAGCCACTTTAGTGGTTACTCAATCAACAAAGACCATCAAACGCCGGTATTACTTTTTACCTAATTGCCTCCCTCTTTTTCGGAGGCTTGTACTCCACAGCCTCGAGCGTGCTTTGACTAGAAGGAAGGGGTCAAGGTGCGAAGTGACTGCCGTGTTAATGTAGGTGTCACATAAATGCATTAGCTCGGTGGACCAAATAAGGGAAAATATTTTGATGGGAAAATGGCATTTAGAAGTGTTAGTGCATTTAAAACATTTTCCCCGTGTGGTTACATTAGCAGACCTAAACAATCAAGGGCCAGGAGGCGTTGCAGCAGGGATTGTGAGCTTACAAAGTTACCCTTGTTCTGACACCTATTAATAACCACCTTTGGAGAATTATAAAGGACAGTGAAAAGAGAATTGTCTCTGTGCCTGCAAATATTCCATAACTATGACTTATACAGACCAAAAAAAAAAAATCTATACAGTATAACATGTTTATTCTCTGCTGAATCAGAGGCTTTGGGCATTAAGAAATCTATTGTGTGTGATTCTAGGGACCAGTGGCATTTGAGACCTTTTTCTGACATTTCCTACTTAAGGAGCAGATGGGTTGCAAACGCATAATGTTCATTGGCAAAGAATTCAAAATATATACTTACTTGTTCCAGCTTCGAAAGATGTTTTGCTCCCTAGACTAAAGAAAATCTCAACATATGGGGAAAAGGGAACTTTTCTCATCTTAAAGCTTTTTTTTTAAGATTTTATTTATTTATTCAACAGAGATAGAGACAGCCAGCGAGAGAGGGAACACAAGCAGGGGGAGTGGGAGAGGAAGAAGCAGGCTCCCAGCGGAGGAGTCTGATGTGGGGCTCGATCCCAGAACGCTGGGATCACACCCTGAGCCGAAGGCAGACGCTTAACGACTGATCCACCCAGGCACCTCTCATCTTAAAGCTTTTGATTCAACTGCCTCCTGCAGCAAGTTCTG
>NC_048226.1:14509129-14642202 GCF_002007445.2 Ailuropoda melanoleuca | reverse complement strand
AGAGAGGGAACACAAGCAGGGGGAGTGGGAGAGGAAGAAGCAGGCTCCCAGCGGAGGAGTCTGATGTGGGGCTCGATCCCAGAACGCTGGGATCACACCCTGAGCCGAAGGCAGACGCTTAACGACTGATCCACCCAGGCACCTCTCATCTTAAAGCTTTTGATTCAACTGCCTCCTGCAGCAAGTTCTGGAAATGCCTTCAGTCCCACTGACGGCTTCCATTTTTCACTAGAGGAATATGATTTTGAGGGAGGGAGGGAACCTCAGGGTCTGCTGGTGGTGAGGCTTGTGCAATCAAATGTCAAGCCAGCTTGTTTGACAGAGTTAAAGAGACAGGATCATGCTGCGTGATGAGAAGTTACTGTGACCAACCTCCCATTTCCACTGGCATTGTTAATTTGGGCACCTTGAAATCTCCTGCTACGGATGTTGAACATAAATGTTACTGGAAAACTGTTGTCCCTGAGACAGAGAATTCCCAATGTGGAAGACTCGCAGAGGAGTTAAAGACCCTGTGCCAGGGGCGCCTGGGTGGCGCAGCGGTTAAGCATCTGCCTTCGGCTCAGGGCGTGATCCTGGCGTTATGGGATCGAGCCCCACATCAGGCTCNAGGAGTTAAAGACCCTGTGCCTTTTTCTTGAGTCAACTGCTAACAGGTCAAATTTGAGCACTTTCATCGGAAGTGTCAGCCTTCGAGTATACAGCTTCTTTGACAGAGCTCGGATTCTAACCAGGGGCCCTTGTACTTATCTCTGGGCAGCTGTTGTAAAGGTTACACCAAAAGAGAGATTCTTTCTGGCCAAACCAGTAGAGGCTGTGATAAGCTAGTTGGAGTTTTACGTCTTCCACAAACACTTACGAGGGATGATAGGAAAGANAAAAAAAATAAAGACCCTGTGCCTTTTTCTTGAGTCAACTGCTAACAGGTCAAATTTGAGCACTTTTCATCGGAAGTGTCAGCCTTTGAGGTATACAGCTTCTTTGACAGAGCTCGGATTCTAACCAGGGGCCCTTGTACTTATCTCTGGGCAGCTGTTGTAAAGGTTACACCAAAAGAGAGATTCTTTCTGGCCAAACCAGTAGAGGCTGTGATAAGCTAGTTGGAGTTTTACGTCTTCCACAAACACTTACGAGGGATGATAGGAAAGACAACACCTCAGTGTAAGTTCAGCTCTGAGGCCAATGTCGGCCCTCAGACACAGAGTCGACTGGCAAGGAAAAGCCAGTTGGAGAGGGACGCTCACGGCGGAGGGGACATTGGCCAGAGGAGGGGGATCCTGTGTGAGATGTAGGTCTGCAGGACCCAGGCAACAGGATCCAAAGTAACCAACAGTTACTTTGGTTTTCAGAACTTGACAGAGCATTCTTTTCTTATTACAGATAAGCGAACTGAGGTACAGAATCATAAACTCATAAGAGTTCAGGATTGGAAAGGATCTCGGAGGTCATGCTGTCCAATCTCATGGTTCCTTGGGTGTTCAGAACTCTGCTACCATGTCTTCATCAACTTCAGTGGGCCGTACTGAACATCAGGGTGACCGTCAGAGCGTTAACTCAACAGCCCTCCTCAAGCATGATTCCACTGATCTTCCCCTCGAGTCTCTGACATGGGTATTATTAACCCATTTTACACATGAAAAAACTAAAAAATTAAATGAGTAGCCAAATGAAGAGGAGCCAGGATTTGACTGCTGAATGTTCTATTACTTCCCTAATTGGTCACCCAATATCAACTTGAATACTGTTAACAACAGGGAGCTCAGTATTGCCCAAAGCAGACATTTTTATTTTAAGACAGTTCCCTTTGTGCCTCCATGAAATAAGCTGAATTTCTACCTTGTCATTGAAATTCTGCCTACTAAGGCCCTGTAGGTCAGGTTTAATCTGTCTTTCATATAAAAACCCTGAAACCATCAGGAGACAGTAATTATGCATCTCTATTTAAGTCTTCTTCCCTTCAAGCTAAATTCCCTTTTGTTTTCCTCCTTAACGCTTTCTGTAACAAATGACATGCGATCCTAGCCTCAAAACCCAAGCTTTTCTAGAGCAGGAACCATTTTCTACTCATCCCTTGTCCTCAAGACTTAGCACTGTGCCTGGCACAGAGCGAGTTCTCTATAAATGCTACGGGGTATAGTAGCTGAACAATAAATTTTCAATAGTAAGTGTTCAAGAAATGCTAAGCATCTTGAATGTTTGTCTTCAAAGTTTTAACAACTTTTCACAGTCCTTTATAGACTGTGGAGCCAAAATGAAATAGAATTTCTATGTGTGATCTGGCTTTTAAATTGGGTAAGACTAGCACGTCCCTTCTGAGACATGCCAAGTTACTCTTAAGGCAGCATAAGACAGTGTTAGGATTTGACTGCCCGATTGCCCTGCTGACTCATGCCAAAATTAGGGGAAATGAAGCTCCAGGTCTTTTTGTATGGGCTGTTTATAACCCATGTCATGCTAAAACAGTAGCTTTAAAACCTAGGTGCAGGACTTTATCCCCGTTAAGGCTTATGTTAAGCCCATAGTCCTGCCTGCTAGGACATTTGGGGATCCTGCAATCTGTCATGCAAAAGAGTCATTTCCCTTTCTGTTTTATTCTTGAATGTGTGAAGCCAGACAGCCATGATCTTACCCCCACCATGGAAGGAAAATCTTTCATGGCTTGGTCTAAGCTCCTCTTCTCCCACAAAGTGAAATTCCTTTGATTCCTCATTAGTAGGCGCTCCTCATCCCTGCCTCTAGAAGCATCCTGATCCTGGAAAAGAGACTTACAAGGAGCTTCATCCTCAGGATCTGAACCTCAGCTCAACCTATATGATCCAGCTCTGATCTCCTGGACTTCTGGTTAATTCCTTGGTATTCTGGTCCCTGGGTTGGTAATTACTACATGAGTTGCATGTTACTTCAATTAAGCTAGGGTATGTGTGGGAACAAACGAACCTCTAAAGCTCAGTCAATAACACACCCAAGTTCGTCTCATACTTACGCAAAGTTGGAGAGTTCACTTGCGGACAGATTCCATTTCACAGTGCTACCGTTTCAGCATATGGCTGCCACAGTCACCACGGCAAGAGAGAGAGCACAGGAGCCCACACTTGCCTCAGGTGCTTCCTTCCAGAAGTCACACAAGTCATTTCCCATGGCACCAGTGGTCAGAACATGGCAAAAGGCCCCCACCCAATGGGAGGGAAGGTTTGCTGTGTGTCTTAGAAGAGTAAAATGATACAGGACTTGATGAGCACACAGTGTTGTTGCATTCTTCCTTCCTTCTTTTCCTCTGGGACCAAATTCCTCCCCAAACCAAGCATGGTGATAAGAACTCTATTTTTCTGGTATTTCCCTCCTGCCATAGCTTTTATCATCACCCTTTCCTGGGTTCCTCACAGACAAGCTTGAAAAATCCCACATACCAGGACTCCTGCTACAAATAACAGAAAATTCTACACACAGAGATTTAAGCAAGAAAGGGAATGTATGACCTCACATAACAGCACAGTTCAGATGTAGATTTAATTCTGAATTCACAGCCCCGACAGTATCATTGGCATTTGTCCTCTCTCCAGCTCTTAGGTTGTGTCTACTCCTACATTGGTTTCATTCTCAGGCTCCCACTCAGGGCAGCAGACTCACATTGTCACAACATCAAGGCATGTTCTGGAGCAGAAGGAGTAGTGAGTCCAGTTCCTGCCCAGCTCAATCAAAAGTGCTGAATACCTGTCTCCTTGCTCCTGATTAACGAGCCCAACCCAGTGAACATCCCCGAGCCAATCACTGTCTCTCATGAGATCTGCTGCTTTGATTGGCCACCCCTGGGTCACGTGATATGTCCTAGCACCAGATGGGGGACTCCAAAGGAACAGCGTGCACATGAAATAGGGATATGGTGGGTCCCCATTGTGAGCTTCTCACAACATAAACGAATAGGTGCTGAGAAGCCACAGAGAGTGACTGTCCACTCACCATCACTTAACTTTGTGTTAATCAGGCCCCACCCTGATGCTGACTGACCTGAGCTTCTGCTGCCATAGCCTTTCCCAGTTGACCTGCTCCTGTTCCAGCCCCTGGGAGATCTGCTTGCCAAGATCCACCGTCACCTCGCTAGTAGGTGGATTGAAAAGAGCCTGAGACCACCCTCAAGGCAAATAGCAATACTTTATGCGACACTCTAAAAAGCAATCAATCCACCAGCCCTGAATTTCACTACCGCCCAATTTACATTTCTCCATCTTATTTTATAAGGCTCTGGCAACAGACTGCCTCAATTGTCTTTCTGAAATCCATACACACTTCATCTCCCTGACTTGTAACTGTATCCAAAAAGGAAATGAAGTTATTAATCTGGCAAGATTCATTCTCAGTGAACCCATCCTGGTTTCTAAGACCACCACTTCCTTTTGTCAAGGGCTCACAAACCATCTTCTTAATAATCCATTCTAGAATTTCACTCAGGATTGACATTAAGCTCACAGGTCTAGAGTTTGCAAAATCCCTTCTCCCCCTTTTCAAAAGCCAGGGCTGTGTGTGTCAGCCTCCTGTCTCTCAGCACCTCTTCCTCTTGATGAGACGCTGCTAATGGAGGATTTGCCTAATGTCTCTTAATGAGGCAGTGCGGAGCCAGGATTAGAAGTCAGCAGACCATGAGGGTCCAGCCTTTTGCTTCTCCTTTTCAGCTGTGATGATTTCCCCACCCTGTGTTTCCGAGATGAGCGCTCTCTACCAACATTGCCAAGCATGAGATCTCATTTCAGAGGCTGGCCACCTTCCCTCTCCCCCTTATGTGCCTCCCCTGGAGCATTGGAACAGGTATCGAATGGAGAGACTGTGGCCTGAGGTCTCTGTGTGCAGCACAGTCCTGATCTCCAGTGAGGGACGATCCGTGTCACTGTCATTGCTGTGACTGATAAGCATTCCCCCAGTTCATTTTTGAATTGAGTGTTTGAGGGGATTTCACCTGGAGGTCCTCTGAATCTGAATGTGAAGGAATGGGGGGACTTGAGATTGCTTCTGTACCAAATGGCAGGTTGGAACGGGCTCATAACCCCCACCATCCAAGCACCCACAGTTTTCTGAAAATCCACACCCTCTGGGTTGATCTCATTGGGCAGAACTGTCTTCCTTTCCACTTTTTTTTTTGCCATTTTCTTACGTGAATACGTTCATCTTTAAGTATCAGCCCAATTCCCATCTCACATTTTAAAATCTCAGCTAACTTAGCATAAGCTAATCAGAAAATCCATGTTACGCTACCTTCTGAGTTCAACCACACAAAAAATCAAAGTGGCATTGGGCATATGGCTGGGCCAAGTAGATCTGCAAATTGGTGCAAATGTACTTAATATTGATAGCACTGTAATTTCTAGAAGGGTTCAGAATCAGAGTGATGTAATTAGGTTTTATTGTAAGTTTTCCTTTAGATTTAAAAGGAAAGGGAGGGGGGAAAATCGATATATTACCTTGCTATGAGGTAAAAGTAAGTGAATCACCCGTCTGTCTTAATTTATTCTGTGAACTGAGGAGAATAATATTCACCTCTCTGGATGATATTATTCATCATGAATAGATACTGTGCTAATTTTTAAAGGCTAAATTCAATATTTCCACAAAACAGAAAGATTGTTTTTCACTCATGACTTACAATATAATTGAGTGTAGAAATGACGCATAAAATTTGTAGGTAACTTTTTAGACCAATCTATATACTTACCATGCCTTTCGCTTTGTGCCACAGTGTGGCTCTTATGAGCGTAAAGACCTTACAAGAAATGAGAATGCTGGCAACGAAGTAAAATAACAGACCAAATGATAAAATTTCTGCCCCTCTTCATGTGGGGTAGAAGAGAGAACACATTTTATTGAGTGAAGAGGGCACAAAAATTTGAAGGGCCCAGTTTGACCTGAACCACCTCTTAGTGCTGTAAACTGAGGCAGACCATTAATATCTCCAAGACTTGGTTTCATTGTGTATAACGTGGAAGTAATAATGCACACTTGGTGTATAAGTCAGCTATTGTGATGGTGTCCTGTAACAAACATTTCCTAAATCTCAGTGGTTCACAGCTCAATAGTTTATTTCACACTCATGAGTTTGTATGTTGGCTAAGGTTCAGCAGATTCTAGCTGGATTTGGCTGAGCTCAATGGACCACAGACCTTGGGTGAGGGGAAGGTTTGCTCTCCATGTTTTCGTTCTGGAATCTGGGATACACTCTTCTCAGGGAAGAAGTCAGAAACTCCAGTGAGATGAAGGGAAACACATGAAGCCTCTTACAGCCTTAGTTCCTCAGGGGAACATTGACACTTCTACCCACATACAAGTAATCAAAGCAAGTTTCTTGGCCAACCCATGTGTCAATGGCATAGGAAGGTATTTCCACCCATAGTAAACATGACAAGGGTGTGAGAGAAGGAAAATATGAGCAAATGTTTCATTCTGTCCCACTTCACATCGTTGTTATAAGGATATTCAAATGAGTTAAGTTATATAAAGCACCAAGCATATAATAGGCACACCAAATATAATAGGCATTGCTTGATCCTCAAATTTTGTAATTAAGAGATCTAAAAATTATTAACACATTTTTCTCAACCCTGATTCTGATGAGCCCTTACAGACTGGCACTGTAATCACTTGATACTCAGCCATAAAGTGAGTGATTTCTTGCTGAACAAAGGTTTTACCCATTTGACGTCATGCATGTCAATACTCTGGATGTGGCCAAGATGCAAACTGAGGAATGTGTCTGGAATTGGCATTACTTGGTTACATTGTCCTGCACTTATCTGGACAGATATGGACGGGCAGCTGCCCTTTTCTGGGTCAGCTGGTGAAACTGTTATGAGTGGTGTTACTGAATAAAGGAATCAATGAAAATTGTCACAATTTTTGGAGTATCTGGCAGAACTGCTCCTGGGTGAAATTTCATGAAATTCAGAGCCTGCTTTTTTTTTTTTGAATTGGTATTTTCCAGTTTGTTTGTTTGTTGTTGTTTTAATCTCAATGCAGTTCCCTGCTTGGGGAAAAGAAAGGATCACTTTAGAAAATACATTTTATGGTTTTAAAAAATCCTCGTAGAATATTCTGGGCAGGCAAAAGCAGCCCTGAGATCCTGTCCAATGCTTACTCATTACTCCTAGAAGTACAACTCAATCTTCCTGCGCCTACCTCTCCTCAACTTTAAAGGAAAAAGATTGGCTTAGAAAATCTTCACGATCTTCTCAAGATCAAAAATTCTATAATCCTAACTTAATTCTTGCTCAAATTGGAAAGTGCCTCCACATAGATTTGGCCTGGATCCAGAGGTGATGTCAGTTGTCAGGGACATCCACAGGCAAAATCTTAGTGAAGTATTCAATCCAAAGGGTTTTGCTGAAGCTGAAAGGCTGTGTCACCATTGGATTATTTTCTCCTCCTTTTTACCACCAATATTCAACTTCCAGCACACACCTCAAATCTCTTCATGATTCTCCATCCCCAGTGCGACCGCCTTGCTCCAAGCTTCCTTCTCTCATCAGAACATGGTCTCATCACTGGCCCCCCACTTTTGCTCCAATCCATCCTGTCCTCCACCCGACACTCAGAAAGCTATTTGTAAAATCAAAATTAGATCATCCCTTCTTTTGGAACCCAATGCCTTCTTCTAAACCCTTCCATGGACTTCAAGGCCCTACAGCCTCTGGCCCCTGCCTCACCCCAACTCCTTCGTTCTCCCTCCCCTAGCCACACAGGTCTGCTTTTGGTCCTTGATCACGTAAATTCACCTCTCAGCTCCCTTAATCCACCATTCTCTCTCCCTGGACATCCCCCAGGTTGTCAGGTGTCAGCTTCACTGTCACCTACTCAAAGAGCTTTCCTGACCATCTCATCTAGAGTCTTGCCCTGCACACCTGAGTCTCTATCATATCACATTGTTTAGACCCCTCATCATTATGTGAAATCATCTTCTTTATTTGCCTGTTTGTTTCTTACCCTAGTACCTAAGCTCTGTCTAACCCCTGCTGGTTCCTAAGCAGCTAAAAATATTGCATGGAATATAATTGGGGCTCGACAAATAACTATTAAATCAGTGATGAAAGTAATGAGGTGAGCTGGCATATGGTATACCTCAACAGCTCAGAGACAGGGAGAATTAGTCTTCCAGCGGCTCTTTGAGCGATTGGGACTGTGTTCTCCCTGGAATCATAAAGCAAAAGTGTCTCTTTTTCTTGAGGTGAGTGAAGATTCCAGAAGTTACTGAGAAAGAGAGTTACAGTTCAGATAGACTTCACTGAGGTCAATACACACACCATTCAATGTCAGGATGGCTGTTTTGACCCAAGGAAGGCAAAGTTCCAGGGACCCAAAGGACCTAGGTAGTAAGTATCAAGAGAAATCATGAGTTATCCCTAGACATGATTCTAGCTTAGCCTTTAACTTCTGACTTCTTTCTCTTTCTCTCTCTCTGTGTGTGTGTGTGTGTGTGTGTGTGTGTGTGTGNTCTCTCTCTCTCTCTCTCTCTCTCTCTCTCTCTCTCTGTGTGTGTGTGTGTGTGTGTGTGTGTAATGGGTCCCTCGTCCATGAAGTAAGAATAATAAGAACAATGATTGTCACTTGGTGGGATTATTAAAAGGACTAAATCAATGTATGAGAAAAGGCTCCAGTACATAATATGCTCTCGGAAAGTTACATCAATTAAGGTGTTGGGGCAGCAAGTAAATTCCTGAATAAAAGGGGTTTAAACAACAGGAGCTCATTTTTCTTATATGACCTGAGGCTGGAAGTGATGGTCCCAGGGCCCAGTCACCACAGTCTGGCTTGCATGAGATTCTGTCCACCTTCTCCATCCACACAGATACAAAACCACAACCATGGCTTCAATTAGTGGGTGTCTCAGGATAAGTGCTGAAGGATGAAGGAAGGTGAAGATACTTCTTTCAGGTCTTCTCTCTCGGGCTCTCTGGGTCTCTCTGTTTCTTTCTCTCTCTCTTTTCAGGCAGTACCTTGAATATATATATATATATTTTTTTTTCCCTTCTATGTCCTCTGCATGCCTTGCAGGTTAACCTTCCCAAACCTAGATAGCCTCCCTTGGCCTCTGCCTTCTAGTTGCATTTGGTTTCCTCCTCCCCTCCAGTGGGCTGCATACCTTGATCGAAGGCCACAGCTCCTATTAGGTGGCCCTCTCCCACAGTGACATAGTCTTTCTGGGTTCTGATGACCATTCCCCATGTGCCCTTTCAGTCTCAGGGTGGCAATGCTGATTCTAGCCCCACCATAGATCTCCTTAACCATCCCCTGTAAGCTTCCCTTAACCCCGCTCAGAACTTTGTAAACAGTCACTAGATTAAATTCTCCTTAATTACCCTGCCTGAGTGAGCCATCTGTTTCCTGCTGGGACCCTGACTGGTACAGGAAGAAAAATCTCTCTCAGAAGCTGTCCAACACTCCCATCCCTCCTCCTGCCTGTCTCAGCCAAAAAAAAAAAAAAAAAAAAAAAAAAAAAAAAAATTTTTNAAAGATCTTTCCTTCAAATATCTCCCTAGGATTGGATCATGCAGTGAAGTCTGGGAAAGCAAGTATCTGACATTTCCAAATAACCATCATCGGGTGGTTACCAGTTGGCAACCAATAACGTCTACCTTAGAGGTACCCCAACTCTTTACCAAGAGAAGGGACAATGTTGATGGGCAGAGTAGGAGAAAAAAGTCAGACAGGTGGCCCCACTCCTGGTCTTCTGGCAGCCCGCAGGAGTTCTCGTTGCTCATGGTTCACCCGCAGTTACTGCAGTTATGGTGATGGTGAGCAACCAGAACCTGCTCCAGAGTGAAGCCAAGGAGAACAGCAGAGGGCTGCCAGCCACCTGCCACGGGCTCATGGAAACTCCTCACAGCACTAGCAGTGGTGAGAGGAGCCTTTGTCGAGGGAAAACATAGACTTTTAGATCCTCATGAGCANAAGGGAAAATATAGACTTTTAGATCCTCATGAGCAAGCCTTTCTTTTCACACTGAGACCCAAAAGAGAAGTGTGTATTGCTGTGGTTGGATTGTGGTTGCGGTTGTTTTGCCCCAAGTCCTTCCCTTTGGGTCCTTACACAGACAGAGCACAAAATTCTTTGGCCAGGGAGGAAATTGCATTTACACACACAACATACAATTAACTCTTAATCAGCATGAGCTAACAGGACATCTGATATCAACGGGGACCTGGTAGGGATACGTGGACGGTCATCTACTTAGACTGGGTGTGGTCCTAAAAGCCTTTTTGCTTTGTGTCCCATATCCTTTTTGATTGGCCAGGATACAAAGTCACCCTGTCCTCTGCCTTAGGAAGTAGTTGTGTTCTTTGTGTGTGTGTGTGCCTGTGCTTGACAGGGCTGTGTGTGTGTTGTTTGTTTTTAGGTTTTAGCCATGTGAAAATAAAGGGGAAAGATTTTAATATAAAATATGATCTGGCATTGAACACATGTTATCTATCCATCCACCTTGGGTGTTGCATATAAACTTGATTTCCATGGTTTCTCCTTTGTTCACAAGCCTTTTACGACAGTCACCAAGGTTGCTAAATAGACACAGTTTATTATATGTATTCATCTTGTTTATTGAGTGTTTGTCTCCTTCTAGAATGCAAGAGCAGGGATTTTTGAGTGTTGTGTCCCCTGCTATATCTCCAATACCTAGAATGGTGGCTGGCACATAGTAAATGCTCAATAAATATTCATTGACTATAGGATTGTATTGGTAGATGAATGAATGCTAAAGGTAAACTCTGACATTACCTGCTATCTGGAGCTAAGACAATGGCTGGCTCATGACGTTACTCCACACTTTGCCAGACAATATACTCTGACTAGCCAGTGACTGAGTAAGAGGCCTGGGGCTTTAGGGGTGCCATCTAAAAATTCACTCACATCTGGGGCCCCTTGAGGCCATCGGCAGAGGGATCTAGCCAGTAGCTTCTCTATTTGGGCAACTCTCAGGTGAGTGATGGCTGAGCAGGTGAATGTACAGCCATGCCCACAGACAGTGGTCTCAGAACAGTCCTCTGGGGCATTGCCTTTAGCTAGCACAGAGGGTATTGCTGTTATTGACAAGTTTCTGGAAGCATCACACCGTATTTGACATATCCTCTAGACTGACAGTTGGTCCTATTTTTGTCCAGAGGAAAGGATGTGTTCCAAAGACCAAGGCAAGGTGTTAAACTTCGCAACAGCTGCCCAGTACAAGTGTTAGGAGAGGAGGCTATGATGAGCAAAGAAGCCTCAGTTCCTTCCCCACCTGCGACCCCAAGAAGACCAGAGAGATGTGCAACGCACCTCCAGCTTCAGATCACCTGCTGGGCTCTGCACTGACAGACTCACCATCTTGGTGGACACACCCTGTTGCATCATTCCCAACTTAGAGGGCCAAGATCCAATGTTCTCCTCCTTAGAATCATCCTTCATGTCTATTACCCCCATGCTTCTTTCTGGCCAACGCCACAGCCTGGGAGGTCTGCACGTTTGTATAGCAATGTTCACTTTGGCAAAAGCCAGAGCTAGGCATTTGACAAGAGGATCCCAATCTCTCTCCACTGAAAGCTAGCAGTAAATTTCCATCCTCCTTTTATCAGATCAGAAAGTCTTTCATTACTGGTCTCACAACCGTTTTATTACTCAAGAAAATATTAAATGACCAAAGAACTTTTGATCATGTAGGTTTTATGAGTCAATATGTACACTATTAGAAATTAAAATTGAGAAGTGTTTAAAATGTTAATTTTAATGAATTCTAGAATAACAAAAATAAACCATTACATGTTAACATAAATAGCACATTTTAATGAAAAATAATAATATTCGCCAAAAAAAACTGTGAGAAAAGTAGGCTTGTTTTACATTTTTATAAATCTATTTAAAGTTTGGCTTGATAAAAAACAGCTGGATTCTCATGTCTGCTTCTGCATTTTCTCTAATGTGATATCACACAGCTTGCAGCCTCTGGAAAGTTCCACTGTATACTCATGAGAGAATAAAAATGAAAAAGGCAAAAAACATCCTAGTAGTATTATGAGAGTCATTTTGACAATTCTCATCTTATTTCCCTTGGGTCTGTTTGTTCCCCTCCGCATTGAGGCTCTGGCCCAAAGGGATGGGTACTCTTCTCTGGTGGAAGACTAAAGAAATTCATTTTTCAAAGAGATCAGTCTCCTTCTTTTTTCCTTGAAAGAAATAGATTATGTCCCCCTTGCTAGTCACAGTCATTTTGTTGAAATCAAGCGAAGTGTTCTATATCACAGGTTTAAGGAGTTTCCTAGGCACTAAGCTTAAAAATTCCATAAATGTGCTCTAATAGAATATGCCTATATCCACTTATACTATTATTTGAAACTGGTGGTTTTCAAACTTACCTTAACCATTGAACACTCTATTTGAATGAAGTCATATAAGAACTTCATGAAGACATTCAAGGTGAAGACGCCCTGGTTGCAAGAGGCTCTGAGCCCCTCCTCAGCCTGCTGCCTCTCTGTGCCCCAGCTCTGCCCCTCCTGCTGCAGGACCCCCTGAGGGTGAATTCCAAGGATTCTCTGGGAACCACAGAGCACAGTTGGAAAGCCAATGAGTCCAGCCTTTTGAGATCCATCCAGGGTCAACTTGACTTATGTCCCAGGCTACTCCTCAAAGTGTTGGCCCCATCCCAACGTCCCCTGTTCCAGATCCCAGATCCAAACCTTTTTCTATGACAATTCAGGCATATAAAAGAGTAACCCCAAGAGATAAAATTTAAAACAATAATGTTACCATTTTATACTCATCATATTGGTAAAACTTTTATTCTAACATGTTAAATACTACAAAAGATAAGGAAAGCTAGGAGTATACTGTGCATAGAAAAGCAAATTGATACAACTTTGGACAGAAATTTGGCACTTCCTAGAGTAACTGAAAATGTACATTCCGTAAAATCCAACAGTTCTGTACCAATCTATTCTGTTTGGAGGGACTCTAATATGTGAACAAACAAGTTACACCCTACGATATTTGTTACAGTTTCTTTGTAATGGCAAACAAACAAAAAAAGTGGAAAAGATTAATCCACATTGATAAGGGAAAAGAAAAGTAAATTGTGCTTTATCTATATGCTGAAATACTAGGTAATAGTTTAAATGAATTAATTCAATATACATTACAGGGGCGCCTGGGTGGCACAGCGGTTAAGCGTCTGCCTTCGGCTCAGGGCGTGATCCCGGCCTTATGGGATCGAGCCCCACATCAGGCTCCTCCGCTATGAGCCTGCTTCTTCCTCTCCCACTCCCCCTGCTTGTGTTCCCTCTCTCGCTGGCTGTCTCTCTCTCTCTATATATATATATAACATGCATATCATATATAATATATATATCAACAAGGGTATTTCTAAAACATATTAACTTAAATGAAAGAGAAAACTACTAAATGATACTTCTAGCAAGTAACATTTACATAAAAGTTTAAATACTAGGAAATATTACGTATTATTTTGGAGGTACTTATTAAGATAGAAAAGTATACAAAACAGCTGGAAGAACACAATGGTGGGGTTTTTTTTTTTAGTATTTTATTTATTTATTTGAGAGAGAGAAAGAGAGCATGAGCAGTGGGAGGGGCAGAGGGAGAGGCAGAGGGAAAAGCAGACTCCCCACTGAGCAGGGTGACCAAAACAGGGCTCCATCCCAGGACTCTGAGATCACCACCTGAGCCAAAGTCAGGTGCTTAACCGACTGAGCCACCCAGGTGCCCCAATGGTGGTTGTTTCTTGAGGGATCAAAGGGGGTTTAGGACTGGGTAGAGTATTGAAAAGGACTCCTACTTTATCTGTGATGTTTTCTTTCTCTTTGATTGCGTGTATGTGTGTGTGTGTAAATGCAAAAAAAAATCATAAAATATCAACTAGTAAATTTGGATCATAATAACACGGGCAAACATTGTTTGATTCTTATTCCATATTTTCCAAACTTTGGGAAATTTTGAAAAGTGGAAGTAGCCAAAAGTAAGTGTAGTTCACTCTTTTTTGAATGCTTCGTCTGTGTGCAACAGATTGGGTAACTTAATCCTCAAAACAACCCATTTAGGTGATTACTTTTAGTATCTGGGGAAATTTCAGGCTTAGAGCCCATGTTCTCCGCCCCTCTGCCATACTGGTGTCTACTTCCACTCTATTTCACCCAATCCTGGAACTAACCCCAGATCCTCCCTATCTTCTACCGCCCGGGCTTCACGTCTCTAAAAAATGATGCATAACAAGAACATGCGTTGAGTTTCTGTAATAGTTACTCTTACCCATTTGTCTAAACATAGAATCACCAAGCAAGCTCCCCGTCTACCAAACCGAAAGTGAATAAGCTATTTATAAGCAAAATTGCCGGTGCTTGAGCCCTTCATGGTAACCACGTCGCTCGGGACCCAGAGTTAGAGCTTTCCAAATCACCACATGCTGGAGTCGACTCAGTGTTCGTTGTCAGCATATTCCATCCTGGAAATGGGGTGGGGCAGGGTGGGGGCAATGGATGTACCCACTCTGAACAATAACCGCCCTCTAGGGAATGTGTGCCAACAGCAGTATCATCAGATTTCCCCATCTCCCCAAGTGCCCACCCACCACAGGTAAAATCATAACGACAATTAATAATGATATTAATAATAATATGAAATCTCTGGCAGGTGACCTACAGCAGAGCTGACGTCGTAAAAGTACCCACGCCAACCCCAAGACAAAGTATGTTTAAGGATGGTCCTTCTTTCAGAAAGGATACTGAATAAAACAATAGTGCTGATACTTGTTTCATTTAAGAATTAATCAGAAGTCTGCAACATGTAGCTGGAATCATAAAAGTACCCATTTCAAGCCCATCACGAAGTATTTTTAGGGATTGTGGTTTTAGAAATGATCCTACATAAAGCAACCGTGCTGATACTTGTTTCACTTAAGAATTAATCAGAATTCTACAACAGGAGGCATTTGGGGAGCAATTAATCTCCATTCACTCCTCTGTAAAGGTGGAGAGGGAAGAGGAATCTTCCCCCACTTCCTCCTCAGTGAGTGTGCTTAATGCTTCCCTTCTTGCTCGAACGTGGAATTCACAGAATGTCAGGGTAAAAGACCAAGGAGCATGTCCTTAGCCTCCAAATGGCCACAGCCCAGTTTTGTGAAGGTCCTCTAGGCCAGTCCTGATTTCCTAAATTATCTACCTCTCCAACAAGAAAATTCACCTTTAAAGATTAAGTTCTTTTGTTAAAGTAAAACAAAATCACAAAGAATATTCTTGTGGCTAAATGTTTGTACACATTCATGGTTTTTATCACAGTGGCTCTACCCCCAGGAAAAGAGGAAAATTCCATCCAGCCAAACGGAATTAGTTAAGTTCACACTAGCATTAAACAAACAAATATGAATTAAGCGCTTGGTGGAAGCCTGGGACAAGAGCGGGTTCTCAACAAAATAGTATTTGTTATGCAATCAGGCAGCCATGATTGGGATTACATACGATATTTTTAAGATGTGGGAAAATAAAAAAGAACGTGGTTGAAACATGTCCACAGCCTGCTACAAGGTAAACATAATCTTTTCAAAAGAGTATGTGGCCTGTGATTTCATATGGTTTTTTAATATATTAAACTGGGTATTTTGGAGTAGCAACATGAAAAATTTTTTTTTAAGATTTTTTTATTTTATTTATTTGACAGAGAGAGAGACAGCCAGCGAGAGAGGGAACACAAGCAGGGGGAGTGGGAGAGGAAGAAGCAGGATCATAGCGGAGGAGCCTGACATGGGGCTCGATTCCATAACGCCAGGATCACGCCCTGAGCCGAAGGCAGACGCTTAACCGCTGTGCCACGCAGGCGCCCCGCAACATGAAAATTTTTATTTGACTCATTTTGTTATTCTGTTTTCTAAGATTGAAGCCCCCTAAGATTCTAAGGTTGAAGGTGAGAAAATGCATTCTATTTTCAAGACATTTAATTCAGCAGGTTACTAAAGTCTTCCTGCCTTCCAGGCTCCCTCCCCCTGAGAAATGCTATGACCACTACAAGAAGAGGCACTTGGAGCCTTCTCGGTAGCCCTGTAGACACAGACCAAGGCTCTGCTGAGACACTGCATGGGCTGGGAATGGGGAAGAGAGCTGGTCAGACTTGACAATCCTACCCATGGGTTTGCCCACAAGTGGGTCAGAAGCCATCACGCTGATCTTCAGCACAGAAGCCTTTTTCTTTTCCCTCTAGGGTATTAGTCATTACAGGAGAAACAGAACACATGGCAGGCTCTTAATGGAAAATCAAGAAGCGTGAGAGAATCTGCCTTTCCTCCAAGATCCAGCTGCCATGGAGCCTGGTGATTTGGGTTAAGGAAGACCAGACTTGGGTCTGCACTCTGCTGATGACCAGCTAAGGAACCAGAGCAAGATTCTGAAGTTCCTTGGGTCGGTTTCTTCACTTACCAAGTAGGAATCATATTATTATCATACTTCCTAGGGTCTTGTGAGCACGAAATGAAATAATACACCTTCAGTACTTAGCACAATGCCTGATGCAGATGGGACGCTCATCAAATATCAGCTACTGTTACGATTATTTGCCAACACCATGGAAAAATAATGAGCTATTTTCATACTTAATATTAAGTCCTTTAAATCATACCATGCTTGGTATTTTTGTAGAACTTCTACAGTTTCCTATTTATTCTAGAACATTCGGGCATTTAGCAAATTTCCTATTTTGGATATTTACTTTCATTAAACTTTTCTTTTAGCCTGAAGATTAAAGAGTTGAAGCTCAAAAAAAAAAAAAAAGAGTTGAAGCTCAAAAGTTCACTTTGTCAGGGCCCCTGGGTGGCTCAGTTGGTTAGGTGACTGACTCTTGATCCCAGCTCAGGTCTTGATCTTAGGGCTGTGAGCCTAGCGTGTGGCTTACTTTAAAAAAAAAAAAAATTCATCATGTCTATTTTTATCTTTAGTTGGTTTGATAGCTTTTCTCTAAAAGAAAACTTCTGTGAAAAAATAAACAGAAAGATTATAACATTACTCTTCTAAAAATGGACTATATGGACTGAATAGACAGCCCAGTTTAAGAAAGAGCTATATTACAGAAATAGAAAGTTACAATAATTATTCTTAATGTTTTTTTGAGAAAAATGTCTATGGATTCATCATTCCCATTTTTGTTTGTTTTTAACTTAGAATTCCACTAAACTACAGGCATCTTCAAAATATTTTGTGTTTGTGTTTGTTGGCTGTTATAAATAGATGTACTGGGTCACTTATTAGAGGGAATGGAATAAAATACTGGAATAAAATTAGATGAAAAGTCACTTTGCACTCTTACCCAAGAGACAATATAAGACATCCCTGGGAAGCACCGTACCCTAAAACTGAATAAATAGGTCCAATAAATATCTATGTAGATGCAGTAATAGAACATTCTTGGTAGTTGTTATTTAAATATCCTGCTCTGTGGTACCCATAGCAACATTATTGTAAGACCATGGGATACAGAACATGTGAGCATTGGGTACATAATTGATTTCCCTCCAATGGCTCCCCAACATGAGAGACAAATGGGCCACTGAATTCTACACAATGTTCGTACCTTATCCAATCAATACATTTTCTCCTCAACCAATTCTATTCTAGGTGTTTCAGTGTAGGAAGCAAGGTGTTTTGATAGGCACTGCCATGCCTAAGTCTTCTTACTAGTTGCAACATCTTTTGAGTTTCCCCAGTACTTAGCAGGTGACCCACCTTTCTTCTGCAGACTTCCATTGATAAAATGTGGTGGAATGTCAGCACCCATTTGGTACCAGTTACCCATTTCAATACCAGCTTGACTATCTTAAGTTTTATTTTAAAAAGGAATCATAACTATTTATTAAATGCAATGTCATATTTTAAAGCCTCTTCTCTATTCCACTACAAACCCTGTAGAGAAGACCTGGTTAGAAGTAATCATTGTATTCATGTCAGTTGCAGGAGGAAGCCACTGATGCTGATGGCTTCCCTGGGTCTCTCAGCATGAAGAGGAAAGGGCAGTAGGAATCAGTTGAGTGTGCTTTACCTTACTAGCCTCACAAGGCAATTCCCTTTGCCTGCAAAAAGGGGATTGGTAGGGAAAGAAAGGGGAATACACAATCTTAGCCTTTACCTCCTACCTGTAGGACATTATTATGATCTATACCAGAGTCTTGGGACTTTAATGAATGTTCTTTCGACTTGTGTTACATTTAAATAACCTATTCACAACATTGCACTCAACAACATGACATACTCGGTGGCCTCCTTGATAATCTGATAGTGACTTCAGGATGGTGACCATGTCTCCTTCCACTTTGAATCTAAGACATGGCCTGACACTCGGGATAAATTTCACAATATTTTGGGAAACTCATTGGTAGTGTCTACTAAGGCTAAATATTTGCGTATCCTATGACCAGCAATTAAACTAGAACTGTTCATCAGCACATGATGTCTTCATCAGAAATGTGTGTATATGTACATATATGTTCTCCAAAACACATCACCTAGAATGCTCTGGTAGTACTATTTGTCATAGCTAAAACTCAGCAATGATGCAAATGTTTTCGTGATATACCTGCAAATGAAAAAAAACTGGTAAATATAAATGTATTTTTTATGTTTTAATTTTTTTAAGGTGTATTGGCTATTTAAAAGCAATTTTTAGGGGAATCTGGCTAGCTCAGTCAATGGAGTATGTGACTCTTGATCTTGGGATTGTGGGTTCAAGCCCCTCATTAGTTACAGAGATTACTTAAAAATTTTAAAAATTTTGGGGGTGCCTGGGTGGCTCAGTTGGTTAGGCATCTAACTTCAGCTCAGATCATGATCTCAGGGTTGTGAGATCCAGCCCTGCATCTGGCTCCTTGCTCAGGGGCAAGTCTACTTCTCCCTCTCCCCCTCCATCTGCTCCTCCCCCCCCCCAAAATAAATAAATAAAATCTTCAAAAAAAATCTTTTTAAATCTTAAAAAGAACAATTTTTAGAAAAACATTGTATTTTAAGAATTAAGGACATATTGAAAAGCAAGATACATGACAATCACACAGAGAACAAGAGGGTGTGAATGGAAATGTACTGTTATAAGAGACTTCCACTATACATAAAGTGGTACAATATTATTTGAAGCCAGTCTGTGATAAGACAATGCTATATACTGTAAACTCCATAGCAACCACTCAAAAGTAAAACAAAACAAAAACTAATAATAAATAATGGAGAGAAAATAGAATCATAGCAAGATGGTACCGAAGCAGATAAGAAAACAGGAAAAATGTAAAACAGCTCAAGCATAGATTAAACCAGAACAATTTGATAAATACATTAATTGTAATGGTTTAAACACATCAAGTAAAAGGCAAATTTTGTCAAATTTGATTCAAATGCAAGCCCCAACCATAAGTTAACTACAAGAAAAATAATTTAAATATAAAAACAAAAGGGGTGCTTGGGTGGCTCCATTGGTTAAGCATCCAACTCTTGATTTCAGCTCAGGTCATGATCTCAGGGTCGTGAGATCAAGTCCTGCATCCTGCTCTATGCTGGGCATGGAACTTGCTTAAGATTCTCTCTCTCCCTCTCTCCTTTCCCACCTCACTCACTCATATTCTCTGTCTCTGTCTCTCTCTCCCTAAAAATATATAATAAATGAATAAATATAAAAACAATGATAGGTTAAACACGGGAAGAGCGGGAAAGGATACATATGCAAATACTAACCAAAAGGAAGTTGAATGGCTACAGTAATATCAGAC
Source organism: Ailuropoda melanoleuca (assembly GCF_002007445.2). Taxonomy (NCBI): domain Eukaryota; kingdom Metazoa; phylum Chordata; class Mammalia; order Carnivora; family Ursidae; genus Ailuropoda; species Ailuropoda melanoleuca. The sequence continues at coordinate 14,622,458 of NC_048226.1, read as the reverse complement.
AAAGCAAATATCATAACAATAAATATTTCCAAAATAAAGGGGATGTCATATAATGACAATTCATCAAGGAGATAAAACGAGTCTATATGTGTATGCACTCATTAACTGAGCTTCGAAATATATGAGGCAAAAACTAGTAGGTCTAAAAGAAGAAATGAGCAAATCCACAACTGAATTTGAAATTTCAACATTCCTCTTTCAGTAATTGGTAAAGCAATGAGATAGAAAATCAGCAAGAATTTGGAAGATTGGACACCACTATCAGTCAACCCAACCTAAATGACATTAATAGATCATTTTCCAGCAACAGCTGAGTACACATTCAAGTGCACATAGAACAATTACCAAGACAGATAATATTCTCAACTATATAAGATGACTCAATACTTTTAAAAGAATTCGAACAACAAAAAGTGTGTTCTCTGACCACAATAAAATTCAATTAGAAAACAATAACAGAAAGACATCTTCAAAATCTGAAAATATTTGGAAGTTTGGCAATGCACTTCTAAATGTCCAAGTGTCAAAGAAGAAATTACAAGGGAAATTAGAAAAAAAATTAACAAAAATGAAAGCAAGATATATCTTTGTGTGATATCACTAAAATAGTGCTTTTGGAGGGCTATTGATTAGAATTAAGTACTTATATTAAAGAAGAAAAAAGAAATCAAGTCATTTATTCAAGTTTTAAACCTAAGAAACTAGGAAAAGAAAATTATATTAAACCCAAACTGATGAAGAAATGAAATGATGAAGATAAGAACAGAGAACTACAAAGTGGAAAACAGGAAAACTGTTAGTTGTTTGAAAAGTCAGTTTTTCAGAAAACAACAGCTCTAGCTAACCCAACCAGGAAGACGACAGAAAATACACAAATTTGGGGCGCCTGGGTGGCGCAGTCCTTAAGCGTCTGCCTTCGGCTCAGGGAGTGATCCCAGCGTTCTGCGATGGAGTCCCACATCAGGCTTCTCTGCTAGGAGCCTGCTTCTTCCTCTCCCACTCCCCCTGCTCGTGTTCCCTCTCTCGCTGGCTGTCTTTCTCTGTCAAATAAATAAATAATCTTAAAAAAAAAAAGGAAGAAAATACACAAATTACTTTTGTCAGGAGTGAAAGAGTAGACCACTACAAATGCTTCAGATTTTAAAAGGTTAGTGAGAGAATATTATGAACAACTTTATAACAAGATATTCAACAACTTAGGTGATACGACAAACTCCTTCAAAGATGCAAACATCAAAACTTACTTAGTCAGGAAGAATTAGATAATGCCAATAGCATGACATCTATTTTTTTAAAAATTAGCTTATGGTTATAAAACCTTCCAACAAAGAAATATCCAGAGCCAGATGGCTTCACTGGTGAACTCTATCAAACATTTAAGGAATGCATAATAGTAGTTTACACAAATTCCTCCAGAAAATGAAGAGGATGGAAAATCATTCCAACGTATTTCATGAGGCCTTGGTTTTGGTCATTACTGTGAAATCTAGACAAAATTTACAAGAAAAAAAAATACTTGCAGACCAGTATCCCTCATGACCATGAACACAAACTTAAAACAGACTGACACCACCAACAAACTATATGCTTATTTCAAGAGATGACAAAAAAAGCCATTGACAAAGTCCAACATCTATTCATCACTCAGTAAACTTCCCCAATCTGAGAAAGGGAATCCAAAAAACAAAACAAAACAACAACAACAACAACAACAAAACTACAACACCATACTTGCCGGTGAAAAACTGAAAGTTTTCTCCCACAGAAAAGGAATGAGATTGTATGTCCACTCCCAATACTCNAAAGGAATGAGATTGTATGTCCACTCCCAATACTCATAATCCACCATTCTACCAGAGGTTCTAGCTAGTGCAATGGGACAAGAAAAAAGAAATAAAGGCATATATATTGAAAAAAAGAAGACAAATTTTCTTTACTCACAAACATGATCATCTAGGTAAAATAGTCTAAGAAATCTGTTTTTAACAGACACATGAAAAAATGTTCAAAGTCATTAGCCATCAGGGAAATTCAAATCAAAACCACACTGAGATACCAGCTTACGCCAGTTAGAACGGCAAAAATTGACAAGGCAAGAAACAACAATTGCTGGAGAGGTTGTGGAGAAAGGGGATCCCTCCTACATTGTTGGTGGGAATGCAAGTTGGTACAGCCACTCTGGAAAACAGTGTGGAGGTCCCTTAAAAAGTTAAAAATTGAACTACCCTATGACCCAGCCATTGCACTACTGGGTGTTTACCCCAAAGATACAGATGTAGTGAAGAGAAGGGCCATATGCACCCCAATGTTCATAGCAGCATTGTCCACAATAGCTAAAACGTGGAAGGAGCCGAGCTGCCCTTCAACAGATGACTGGATTAAGAAGTTGTGGTCCATATATACAATGGAATATTGCTCAGCTATCAGAAGGAACAAGTTCTCAACATTTGCTGCAACATGGATGGCACTGGAGGAGATAATGCTAAGTGAAATAAGTCAAGCAGAGAAAGACAATTATCATATGATTTCTCTCATCTATGGAACATAAGAACTAGGATGATCGGTAGGGGAAGAAAGGGATAAAGAATGGGGGCGTAATCAGAAGGGGTAATGAAACATGAGAGACTATGGACTCTGAGAAACAAACTGAGGGCTTCAGAGGGGAGGGGGTGGGGGAATGGGATAGACTGGTGATGGGTAGTAAGGAGGGCATGTATTGCATGGTTGCACTGGGTGTTATACGCAACTAATGAATCATCGAACTTTACATCAGAAACCAGGGATGTACTGTATGGTGACTGACATAATATAATAAAAAAAAATTAAATAAATAAATAAAATTAAATTAAATAAAGAAATCTGTTTCTAAAAGCTACTATAACTAATAGTTTAATAAAGTTTATAGGCTTTAAGGGCAATGTTTAAAAAATCAATTGTATTTCCATTTGTTAAGAATAAACAATTATAAAGGAAATGTAAAAGTCATAACATTTGCAACAGCATAAGAACATAACATACTTCAGGACACATTTAGCAAAATATGTGCAAAGCACCCCTGAGAGAAATTAAAGAATACCCAAATAAATGAAGCAAAACACCATGTTCATATGCTCAGTATTATTAAGATACCAACTATCCCTAAATTGATCCATATGCTCAATGAAATTCTAACCAAAATATGAGGCATTTTTGTAGAAACAGACAAATTATTTTAAAATTTATATGGAATTCAAAGGGCCAAAAATACCCAATTTTGATTTAAAAAAGAACAAATTTGGAAAACTTACACTTTCTTTTTAAGACTTATTATAAAGCTGCAATAATCATAAGAGCATGGTATTGCCATGAGGTTATACACATAGTACAGTGGAATAGAACTGAGTGTCCAGAAACAAAGACAGATGTATATAATAAATGAATTTTTAGAAATGCCAAGACAATTGAATGGGAAAAGGAAAATCTTCTCAACACAGGCATTGTAACCATTGCACAGCCTTGCGTGAAAAATGAACCTCAATGCTTATTTCATATCATCAATAAAATTAACTAAAGCAGATAGTAGTAGACCTAATGTAATGGCTATAACTGTTAAATTTCTAGAAGAAAACATAAGAGAAAATCTTTGTGCCATTCGGCTAGACTAAATTTGTTGAGTAAGACAGAGACATGAACTACTACAAATATATATATGCATTAAATTTCATCAAAAATTTTTAACTGTTGTTCTTCAAAACACTCTTAAAAAATGAGAAGGCAGAGTACAAACTAGGGTAAAATGTGTCCAAACATCTATGTGACAAAGAACTTTTACCCAAAATATAGAAGAAAGAACCTTTACAACTCAGTAATATGAAAACAATGTTTAAAATGTACAGAAAAACAACTGAAGAAGATACATGAATGACAAAAAAGCACATGCAAATATATTCAACATCATTAGTCATTAGGGAAACACAAATCAAAACCACAAGAGATTTTACTATACACTCATTTTAATGGCTAAAATTAAAAAAAAAACTAACATTATCAAGTGCTGGCAAATATGTGAAACTGGAAGTGTCTTATATTGCTAGTGGAATATAAAATGGTACAGTCACTTTGGATTTTTTTGTTTTTTTGTGGGTTTTTTTTTTTGGGAGGAAGGATGATGAGAATATCCTACAAGTGATTATTATAATGATGGTTACAATTTTGTGATTATACTAAAAAATACTGAAGTGTACACTTTATTTTTTTATTTAAGTTCAAGTTAGTTAACAAATAGCATAGTATGGGTTTCAGGAGTAGAATTTAGTGATTCATCACTTACCTATAACACCCAGTGCTCATCCCAAGTGCCCTCCTTAATGCCCATCACCCATTTAGCCCATCCCCCCCCACCGCCCCTCCAGCAACCCTTGGCTTGTTCTCTATAGTTAAGAGTCTTTTATGGTTTGCCTCCCTCTCTGTTCTTATCTTATTTTCTTTTTCCTTCCCTTCCCCTATGTTCATCTGTTTCGTTTCTTAAATTCTACCTATGAATGAAATCATATGATATTTGTCTTTCTCAGGCTGACTTATGTCCCTTAGCATAATACACTCTAGTTTCATCCACATCGTTGCAAATGGCAAGACTTCATTCTTTTTTCCCCACTGAGTAATATTCCACTGTTATGTGTATGTATATGTGTATATATATCACATCTTTTTCATCCATTCATCAGTTGATGGACATTTGGGCTCTTTCCACAATTCAGTTATTGTTTGTAATGCTGCTATAAATATTGGGGTGCATGCACCCCTTCAAATCAGCATTTTTGTATCCTTTGGATAAACATCTAGTAGTGCAACTGCTGGATTGTAGGGTACATCTATTTTTAACTTTTTGAGGAACCTCCATACTATTTTCCAAAGTGGCTGCGCCAGTTTGCATTCCCATCAAAAGTGCAAAAGGATCCCCCTTTTTCTGCATCCTTAGCAACGTGTCCTTCCCTGAGTTGTTAATTTTAGCCATTCTGACAGGTATGAGGTGGTATCTTATTGTGGTTTTGATTTGTATTTCCCTGATGCCAAGTGATGTTGAGTATCTTGTCATGTGTCCGTTGGCCATCTGGATGTCTTCTTTGGAAAAGTGTCTATTCGTGTCTTCTTCCCATTTCTTAAATGGATTATTTGTTTTTTGGGTGTTGAGTTCGATAAGTTTTTTATAGATTTTCAGATACTAACCTCTGATCCGATATGTCATTTGCAAATATCTTCTCCCATTCTGTTGGTTACCTTTTAGTTTTGTTGATTGTTTCCTTTGTTGTGCAGAAGCTCTTTATCCTAATGAAGTCCCAGTAGTTCATGTTTGCTTTTGTTTCCCTTGCCTCGGAGACCTGTCCAGTTGCTGCAGCCAAGGTCAAAGAGGTTGTTGCCTGCTTTCTTTTCTAGGATTCTGATGGATTCCTGTCTCATGTTCAGGTCTTTCATCCATTTTAAGTTTATTTGTGTATATGGCATAAGAAAATGATCCAGTCATTCTTCTGCATGTCGCTGTCCAGTTTTCCCAACGCCATTTGTTGAAGAGACTGCGTTTTTTCCATTGGATATTGTTTCCTGCTTTGTCAAAGATTAGTTGACCATTACAGCCACTTTGGAAAGGAGTTTGGCAGTTTCTTACAAAGTTAGATGTAAATCTACCCTATGACCCAGCAATTTAAAATTAAAAAGAAAAAATACTGATACACAGAGCATCGGGATTAATCTCAAAAGCATTATAATATACTGAGTGGAAAAGGCCAAACACAAAATACTATGTAAGGTATAATTCTATTTAAATGAAATTCTGGAACAGACAAAACTATGGGGGCCAAAAATAAATATTAGTTGTTGGCACAGGCTAGAAAGGGAGGAAATTAATGGCATAAAAACATGAAGGAACTCTTAAACGTGATGAGAATGCGCTACATACAGTATGATGGTAGTGATGGTCACGTGACTGCATTTGTCAAAACTCATCAAATTGTCTCTTAAAATTGGTGACTTTTATTGTATATAAATTATATTTCAATGAAGTTGATCAAAAAGTCTTCAAGGAGAAAAATTGTGTATATACATATATGCAAATACATACACACACAGCACACACATATACCACACATACCCATAGATACACTTTTTGAATTAAACCTTTACACCCGTGCAGAATAAAGTATGAATCATCCAAAATAAGATAACAGCCATAAAAATGGCGTCTTCAGAAAAATTTTATATATATTTGTTTGCTCCCTTCCTCCACACTCAGAAAAATACGATATTCATATGTTTTCTATACGATGGCATATGAAATAGTATTATCAGTTTCCCTGACAATCTACCCCAAAACACTTACTCACTCTAGCCCTTGACTAAACCATACTAAAAAAATTTAAAAAGCTCCATTTTTTAGAGGACAAAATCAGACTATGGTTGATGGAAAGCTAATACTCAATCCATATTTAAATATATCTTATCAGACTATTTCATTTAACAATGTTTGTGAAGAGGTTTTCCATCTGATTGGAGAACTCTTTCTTAAATCCAAACTCAAAGCCATGGTGACTCCATCATCGTATTGTGACAAGAATGTACTATTTTTCTTACAACACACAGGGCAGAATTCAAGGTTAAGGATAGAATACCAAAGACTTGCTTCATGAGCAATTTTAATGGTAAAGGAACCTTGACTTTTGCTTCTTATATTACTTCAACTAAAACTGACCTTCAACGTATGAAGATTTCATTTTCACAAATAAATGGCTGGCCTGATGTCTTTTATTAGAATCACAAACAGTCATCAGCCTGCTTTCAAGGCCGCAATCTTTCTTTTAATTCAAACTACAGATAATACGGATAATAGAACGGAAGTCATGGGAGGGCACTAAAAGGTAAAGTAATCTTGTTTCTTAAGAACACATAACTATTTACTTAGGGATCACATTGAGCCACTTTCCAACATTATCAACAGTTATCATATTTATCCTGTTAACAGGATGGATTTATTGTTTGTGTATAATAATTTGGGCCCAAGCTGCATTGATGTGTTTTATGGCATGTAGTCAACGCCAATATATTGCGGGTCTATAACCGCTCCATAAACTACAGATGCCATCATTGAAATGAATGAGCCCAAGTATCTACTGAGCTGTTTTTAATTATATGTTTATCTTTCCTCATTCCTTTGACTCACATTTTATTTATACCACATGTGGTTACATGGGCGTAGAAGCAATTTTAGGAGGTTTTGGGAAACCCTAAGCAATCATCTTATTTTATTCAGCAAAGCCACATTACGTACATTGACAGCAATTATGTCTCTATATATCATAACATTCATACAATTTCTGGTCCCTTCCAACCACACTATTTCCATTTGAATTCTCCTAAAGACAGAAGACTTTTAAATGAAGCTTATTCATTGGTCTTGAAATTTTTAATGATCCTCTTAATTGTGTTCATAGTTATAACCGTGACATAATATCTAAACCTAATTATTTAATTATGATATGTCATCCTATGCTAAAAAGAATCACAAATATTTACTGAAATTTTCAAATCATCATAGGAAATAATTGCCTGTAGATGCCATTTAAACAGCTATGTTGATTAATAGAGTGTATCTATACACGTAATACCTTTGTTTTGACTTCACAGGGGCTGGAAAGATGGCACAAATTAAAATTCTCCTGCTGCCTCAGAGCCCCAAAGCCGAGGATTCTTAAGAGCTGACATGGTCATTTTCCACCTGTGTGGCTTCCAGCTCACACTTTCCAACCTCACTCTATGCTGCTTGCGGTGTCATCTGAGCAACTTCCGGCGTTAGTTTCTCTGATGTGTGCTTCAGCTGCGCATGGAATGGAAGCCTCCTCCTGGGTCCTCCTGGTGACCAGGGCCCAGACACAAAGGCTGCTTTCCTGACCTCTGCCCTGAAGGCCAGGACTTTAACTATGAACTGTGGCTCACTGCCTCTCACTCCCCATGACAATGAATGCTAGGCTTTTTCTCCTGCTCTTACCCTAGCCTCCTCTATATCGAAACCTCCCCACCCATGCCTGAATTTTCAATGCCCTTCAGCCATCTTACCTTACACCTATGTCCCTGTACCACCTGGTCCAAACTTCCTGCTTTCCCCAGAATCCCTTGCACTCAAGCCCGCTCGCATTATGCCAGTGGCTTTGAACTCTCACGCTGCCCTGTATTTTCATTTTTCTCTGGGCACTTAATTTCTGCATATAAATAACTACTATTTTATCTAGGTTTTCCTGTGCTGGTTCTGCTGCAAAGTATCATGAATAAAATATCACCTGGATGACTTCAGGAAGAGAAGGAATGTTCTCTTACAACATTATCTAATTGGGCAGAATCTCTGGTTTAAGAGAAGTTTGGGACTGTGAGTTTTATCATCAGGACGGGGCTCTTGAAAAATCTAACAGGTTGTCTAGAGATAGCAGAGATTAGCGAACAGTATTGAGACATTCAGAATAATTACCATTACAAATCCACTTACATACTTGGCACTTTGGACAGGTGAAGGGTCAAGGGCTTATGAAACAATTGTTTCCAGTCCATCCAGACAGCTGGATATAGCCAGACTCACATGCACGATTCAGTCCCCATCAGACTGGCTGTCACTTACACTCATAACACTGGCTCGAGATCTGTCTGCTTCGACTCACTTGCTATAATCCAGACATACACACCCAGCAGAGCTCATGGGGAGGTAGGCTCCTCCAGGGATATATTTCATCACAAAATGGAAGCCATACATGCCTTCTGATAAACATTCTTGACTCTTTGAGAAGGAGACTCAAAAGGCCAATGGTTTGTTTCAAAGCCAGGAAAGAAGCCAGTTGAAAGCATTAGCTTTGTTCCCCTTTGTTTTTTAAGAATTCAGGGCAAGCCTGAATCTGAATTTATAAATTCTAGGGGGTGGGTTTTATAATTTAGAAATATGCATAGTGCCTCATTGTCTCAAGCATTTCTGAGAGCTCATTTTCATCTCAGGAAAGATTGAAACATTGCAGCTTTCAAGTTCATACATTTGTTGATTCATTGAACAGCTATTTATGGCTATGAATTCTGTGCCAGAAGTGTTGGGAATATGGCAGGGGGGTAAGAACAGATAAAATACTGTCTTCTTGGTTCTTATATTCTGGTAGGGAAGAGTGACAATAAACCAGAATTCATACATGACAGAAAGCCAGGCAATCACAGGTATTATAAAGAAGTAAGAAAAGGGTGTAAGCGAGGCGAGGGAAGGGGGCAATATTACAGCCAGGACAGTTGGGAAAGGCCTCTCTGAGGAGCTGACAATTGAATAGAGACCGACGTGCCTGAAAAGAATGACCCAGATAAATATCACGGAGAGGAGTCTTCCAGCAAAAGGAAGAGAAGGACCAAAGTCCCTAAAGCAGAGAGAAAAACAGCCTTCGTCTGTTCAGGGAGAAACAAGAGCCCCGTGCGTCTGGTGCTAAGAAAGCAAGGGAGAGAGGTTAATACTCTCCAGCATGGTCATTTCATATCACATTAAAAAAATTTTTTTTTTCCTTAGCATGCCGGGAAAATGCTGCTTTAAATCAAGACTTTCTTTCCCGACCTCCAACCTGCCTCAGAGTCACCTTTGTTTGAATTAATTATTTAATCACTTTCATCACACATGACTTCAAGAACCGCCTTGTGTTTAATTCAAGACAGTTGGCTTTCCCTTTGAAGACAGATTAAAAACGGAGTGGCAGAATAGAGAGGTGGTGTCTCAAGCTTGAGGCGGCTTCAGAGAAGAGCGGGGCGGGGGTGGCCATGGCACTTTCCTTTGATTCACAAGAGCTGTTTAGATTCTGGCAGTGACAAGCTCCAAATTTGCCCAAGTGACAATGTTCACTTCACAGAACAGGGAGCCTGAGCTAATGTAATAAATAAATAAATCCAGGGTGGGAGCTACGCCTGTCCAACTCCCATCATTATGCAACCAAGGGGTTCTGGAGACAAGAGAATGGGGGTTGGGTGGGGTAAACTGGGTTAGAAAGAGGGCAAAACCCCATCACCCAAGCCTCCTTCTTGGGGCAGTGTGTGATCTCCCCACTGCACCGCTGTCTGCTTTATCTGATTTTTTTTTAATTTTTATTAGACAGCTGTGATCTTCTCCCTTCAAACCCTTGTCACCACCGTTCGCAGGCATGTAAGTGATATGATTAGGGAACATGGCATCTTGTGTAATCGGTCATAATCACCGTCTGAGGGCTTCGGGAACACGACACCCACTTCTAGGACTGCCCCAGAGCAGCGCACAGAACGACGGGAGTTGCACACACGTCTCCACCTGTTCACCCTCGACCCTAACAAGCGCAGCCTACAGGAAAAGGCTCCTCCAAGTGCACCTCTCTGAGGGAACCCATGCATTTGGGAATCCTTTCCTTTTTTAGGTTAGATGTTGCATTAAAACTTTGCACTGCCTCTGTCAACGTCTTCTGTGTCAGGGAATTTTCCAGATAACCGAAGAATTTACCTGGAAGTAGTCAAATAATTCATCTTGCAAAGCAAATTTCTGGAAATCTTTCAAAACAGGTTTTCATCATCACTTGAGAATGGATGGCAAACCTTCCTCTTTTCTCTGAAATAAATATATTACAATTTAATGGTACCTTGAGGTCAAAGGAGTCTCATTGTTATTGTATGAAATGATACAATGAAGTCCTCAGGATTTTTTAAAGGTTAGAGCCCTTCACCCCTTATAGGTTAGCCTCTGCAGGAAAAACCCAGTAGGGGATACTCGCTCTGCCCCTCTCCAGCTCTGTGACCTTGGACACGTAGCTTCACCTCTATGAACTGGTTTCCTCCTTTCCAAGAAGGGACATGGTATAATCAGTTTCTAAGAGTTGTCTCATGCTAGTTTGTGCCAGTCAAGGTTCTTAGTTGCAAAGAAGGGATAGGGAGTCTGGCTACTTTAAGTGGAGACTAAGCATTTGGAAAAGGAAATAGGGACAACCAGACAAGGAAAATGAGGAGGAACCAAGAAGCTAGGCAGCAGAGGGCACAGGAGAAGCCAGGCTACTGGCTGTCCAGTTAGAAGACCTCACCGGACACACCACTGTCAGATTTCTGCTGCCATGATAGGGTCCCAGTGGTGATGTCGACAGTGTCTAGCTGTCTAGCTACCATCTCAGGCACTCCTACGCCTCGCAACTCACACCACAAAGATACTGCAACAGAAGACTGGGGTCAGCTGCTGGGCAGACAATGAACATCCCGCAGAACAAAGAAGGGGATGTATGGCAAGCATCCCTCGAGGTCCCTGGCACATAATACGGGTTCAATAAATGTCGCTGTTCTACTTCCAAGCCTTTTTCTTGGCTTGCTGATCACCAGCTAGCCCTTCCGGATCTCCCTTTCCCCTCCAAAATGATTACTTTTTATTGACGGAGCTGGTAAGCCAGATTAGTAAACTGGTCAGAATCCATGAAACCGAAAACGTTTAGCTTCCCAGTGAGCCCATAAGGCATCTTGAGCAAAGTAAAGAACTAAATGAATTTAGGATATTTACAGACGTTGTTATGTTAGACTTAGATTCTGGGTTTCAGAGGGTTGAAGTGTGCTATTAGTGAGATACAGACAGAGGGGGTGTCACTCTAGCTGACTTTTGTTCTTCCCTTTTCTTCCCTTAAAAACAGTCACTGGAGAATCAGGGCTGGCAGGACTTTTGTGTTCTACCTTCTTTCTGAGTCCGAAGCTGGAGTGAGTTAGTCCCATTTTTTTTCTTTTTCTTTTCTTTTTTTTTATGTTCAGTTAGCCACTATATAGTACATCATTAGTTTTTGATGTACCGTTCAGTGATTCGTTAGTTGTGAGTTCTATACAAGATAACATAAATGCAAAGCCCCCAGCCCCATAGCCTGGTACCTAATGGGTAAATTTTCATCAGATGCTTCTCACTCTTTACACTGTGCTGAGATCTTGTTCTTTTCTCTCTATACCTATGGGGTTTTAAAAATCCCCATGCCCAGACTACACCCCAGACCAATTATATCAGACTCATCTGGGGAAGAATCCAAGGCACCAGTATCTTCAACAAGACTCAGGTGACTGTCACCGGAAGCCAGGTTGGGGAGCACAGTTTTCGACTCGCTCATCCCTTCTCACAGTTGCATGGAACACACGTGATCAGTGGCCCACGAACCCCATCTCCAGCCTTCACAACGTTTATCAGTTCTGTATTTTAGCTACCTCTAGTCAATCACTATGCCCCCCATTACCTGAAATTCAGTAGCTGCACATCTAAGTAGGCTTCCTTTCCAGCCCTACGTGAAATTACACTGATGCATCTTCAAACCTCCCTTCTCTATGCTTGGCCTCACCACTCTCCTAAGGCTGGGAATCATAGGTATTCATTTTTTTCCCATCACCTAAGGATTCATCAAGTCCCTTCTTTGCCATGTGTCTCTAATGAAACCATGCTCTTTAGTACCATATCCCAGCTCTACCACATCATACCTAGACCTCTCTATTGGTCCCCAGTTCAAATCTCTGTACCCTGCCTCCAGATTAAACTTCACTTCCTTTGTGACACCTCTTACTGTTAATCCATCATGACCTTTCATTTCCCATTGGATAAATTCTAAATTCCTAGTCCTGGAAAGCAAGGTCATCATAATTTACAAAAACTCTATTTTACTCAACCTTCAAGTAATCAACCCATTAATCAAGTACTAATCATTATTGAGTGGTAGATACCAGCCAACATCTCCCTTATGCACCAGCTTGATGAGAGGGTTCAGAGATTCTTGGCAGCCAAAATAGAAATCTAATCCTACAGTGAGCAAATGCGCCTGTGTTTGTGTGAGCTGCTCGCCCCGCTGAGTGGAATCAGCTCCCCTAGAACACTAAGACTCTTTTAGAAATAGCCTCTCGCACCCCACCATGGAATCCCAGAGTGAACTGAATGCAGCTTACCCAGATTTGCTACTGAATCACATATCCTTTGTAAATAAATAAACAAATAAATAAATAATAGATAACAAGATAGATAGATAGATAGATAGATAGATAGATAGATAGATAGATAGATACCAATATAGATGGAGAGAGAGAGAGGAAGAAATCTGCCCCAGTCAAATCTCCTTAAAAAAAATCATTTTTTCATAGAATTTGCAAACTCACTAACTTGTTCTAAGCACTATCTGCCAATCATATTCACTGTTTTCAACTACTTTTATGCCAGATTCCCCTCATTTTATAGATGAGTAACAGATTTCCTGTAGTTAGGAAACTAGTTTTCAGAGTTAGTTAAAGCTAGGAATGGAATTCAGTTCCCTTTGTCTCCAGACCCAAAATCAGAACCTTGAGCTCCAGGGCCCACGGAGCTTTAGAGCTGGAAAGAACCTTGGAGATGCCGCTCTAATGCTCTCGTTTTACTGATGAGGACATAGGTTATCTACATTTTACATGGTCTTGCAGGATGGAAGTGCCAGAGCCAGAACAAGAATTAGGTCTCCCGTCTCCCAGGAGCTTTTGCTTCCTCAGCTCACAGAATTTCAAACACCTGACCTCATGCTCTTCTCACCACCTAAGAGTGCCCTTGGTTCCCTCCTTTTCATACCCAAATCCTTCCCCTTCCTCCAAAGCCATCCTAGAACTTTCCTCCTCAAGCACACTGTGTTCCTCTAATTCTTCTGGGTTTGATTTGAAATGGTCCTGCCTGTATTTGCCATGTCACCTTTTAATCATGTACCTCTGGCATCGTTTCCTGTTCATTTGTTGTGAAGACCATGTCTCCCTAATGAGATTTTACAAGCTTTCTGCAAAAGCCATCCAATTCTTCCTGAGGTTCTCCACGTCAGTAATCCCAAAAGTCTTGTGAGGGACAGGGTAGGTGCTCAATAAATGCATGCCAAGTTAAATTAAATTTCTGTAATACAGAAAACAGTCCCGATCATCCATAATAGATGTTTCAGCCCCCTGCATTTATTTTTTGAGTTGCATTTACATCTGAGCATTTCTCAGCATATTCAATGAACACCGAAGACTAAGGTTAAGACCCTGTGTTCTCCGCGGTGTTGGGTGACCAGGAGGCCAGGGATAGCTGACAGGTCTGTTTTCTTAAGTCCTCTTCTTACAACTGCCTTAAAATATTGATGTTGTTTTATTTTCACATATAAGTGAATCGATGTTTTTGTATCAATTCCAACATGGGTGGTTGAAAATGCACTTTTCTGAATTGGGTTGCTTTAGGTCAAGGCTTAAAAGAAAAATGTGTGTATGGATAAGTAGTTAGAGATTAAATCTGTAGACAGCCCTCCATTTGCTAATGCTCTTTTGTCCTCTTGGTTTTCTATTTTGCAACAAAATAACTTGAAGAATGTTGTGACATCCAAATGTACAAATGCAACCTATAAAATTGATTTAAGTGAAAAATAGGTTTGAGGGTAGCAATTAGGGTAAGAGTCAACAAATAATATGAAAAACATGAGGGGAAGGAAGGACTAAAACCTAGTGGCAAAATTCTGCAAATTCCAGCATCTATATTTTTTGCTCTTAGAAGCTTGCAGGCTTCATCTTTCTATGTGGACAACAGCTCGTGTCCCCTCCCTGTATGTGTGTCTAGCTCTTCACAAAAAGTATTAACTGCCTGCCTCAAGCTTATACTAGGAAATTAACATAAGATATTTTCATTTGACCGTGATCGCATGAGGCCCTCTCTAATCTCATTTGGCACATTACCCCATCAGATTTATGGAAATTCTCAATGAACTCTGACACTGAAGTGTAACAATTGCATAAACTGTCTGTGAGATGTGGCTGTGGTGTTCACAAGGTATGCCCTTGACCTTGGCTACTGACTGAGTCTTTGCTGGGTCTACCAGTCACCCTGGAATCCAAAATGAAATGCACAGTAAAACCAGCCTTCCAAATACACGGCACTGGGGCTGATTAGAGGGAGAGGGGTAAAAGGAATTAATAATGAGGGGAATTAAGATAGCCAGAAACTGCAAACAGCAGGGATCCTATTTCCATGGAACTTGAAAATAAAGTAACAATAGAAAGGGTAGTCCTCTAATTAAATAATAATTTTTTTCCTCTTTAATGGTGTCCATGTTATTTAATGCCTTGACTTCTTCAATCATTTGAACCATAATTTCAACATAATTATCAAAAGGAAAGTTGTCAAACTTAACAAGCTCACGATCTGACCATAGTAAGTAATATGTCACAGATGGGGAAAAAAAAATTTCTTAAGCCATTTGGCAGCAAGGTGCACAATAATAAGATTGATATTTGAAACCACGTTGGTAAGCTTCAAACAAGGCATGCTTTGCAACCACAGCTCTGAGGTATTAGAAAGGAGATGGGGAGGGGAGAAATTACTGAAAAAATAATTATGAATTTCCTTCAAACTAAGCAGTATTATCATCTGAAGGGAGCACAGGGCAGTGTCGGTAGTTATCCACTGAGTTCAATCTGCGTTGTTAAATGTACGTATTTTTGATCCCAAAAACTAATGCTGTTCAGAGCACAAAGTCAACCCTCCTGGTTTGAACGCCCACTCTGCCGTTCCTTAGGAACATTGCTTAACTTTATTACACCTTGGCTTTCTCATTTGATAGACCTCACCTTTTAGGGTTTGCATGAAGATTAAAATTATGTAATTTATACAAAATGCTTAATACTGGACCTAACCTACAGTTAGCGTTCAAAATATTGTTAACAGCCTCCCCCTCCTCCTCTTGCTTCTTATCCTCCCCCTTCTCCTCCTTATGCTCCTTATCGTCCTTTTCTTCCTCCTCTTCCTCCTCCTCTTTCTTGAGACATCTTCTCTTCAAAATAGGAACTTCTCCTCTTGACTCCTTTTCAATATATGTCTGGGTAAATGTAACCACTACTTGGCATTTTTCCACTATTTAAAATAGACTTAATTATTCACTGCTGGCTGGTGTCGGAAGACCAGTCTCCTCCCAACACATGAGGAAACTGGAGTTCAAAAAAAATTAATGGCATACCCAAGCAGTAACCCCACGATTTGCCACTTTCTGAAATGATAAAACAGCTCATGTCACTCACAGCCACACATTATACCAAGTGGACTTTCACTGGTCAGTATAAATTACTACTCTGCTATTTGGAGGATCTCTTGAAATAAATTTTTCTCAGCTTCCTCAAGGTCTTTGTTAAACAAACCTGACTACTTATTTTTCTTATTGAACTACCTTGTTTGGATTGTTTTGATTTTGGTTTTTGAATTTTTGATGGCAAATAGGCAAGGACCAGAAGTGTTGAACACAAGTCCACACCAGAATCACCATTTTTAGAACATTCTAGAAAATACTGATTTCCCAATCTCATTTACTGAGGCAGGACTTCCAGGACATGCAGTGCCTGTTACTCTGAATATTTAGTTTTGTCTCTGGCGATTCCAGATCTGGGGCAATTTTTGGGAAATGTTGATAGAATAAATCATCATCTTCTAAGCATGATGGTGTACGATTGTGGAGTGCGATGGAAAGTAGGAGATTTTATAGGCTCTGAATAAGTTTACTTTTTTATTTTTAAAAAAAGATTTGTTTCTTTTTTTAATAATTTTTTTATTATATTATGTTAGTCACCATACAGTACATCCCTAGTTTTTGATGTAAAGTTCCGTGATTCATTACTTGCATATAACACCCAGTGTACCGTGCAATACGTGCCCTCCTGAATAAGTTTTCTGTTATTATTAACTCCTTTACCAATAAATAGTCTAAAGATATATCTTATTTTTTCATAGTATACAAATATATGTATATATGTCTAACTAGTATTTTTCCACTCATGGTAGTTTTAATTCCATGTTGACCTTTCTGCAGCCATAGCAGCATTGAAACGGTAATTACGTGCTGCAATCCTGGTTTTATTGCCATTTCAATAATCTCACTATATGAGGATTACTTGTTTTACCCAACTTCTACGATGCCACCACAACTTACCAGTCAGATTGTTTTGAAAACAACTCCTTCTAAAATATCATCAAGAACCCGTATGGACATATACACATTGCCTGTATAATTAATTAAAAATAACTTCAGTTTAAGAATTTCACATCACCCTTGCCCTAAATAAAGACAATTTAGGGTCACAAAGCCAGTTGCTGAACTAGAAATTATAAATGTTTAATGTGATGCATGCAGCAATTTCTAAAAATGCCCTTCTGTAGAGAAGTTTAGAGCATGGAAGAAGATGTGGTCATACTTCCTATGGCCTGAAACCTTTGAACCACCATGCACTTTTTTTTCCCCTTTATTCTTGATTATGACCCATTTTCTACTGAATTTCCATATAACTTAAGAAACCTCCCCTCCCTTATGTGCCAGCATAGTGAGAGGGTTCAGAGATTCGTGGCAGCCAAAATAGAAATCTAATCCTACAGTGAGGAAATGCACCTGTGTGTGTGAGCTGCTCACCCTGCTAAGTGGAATCAGCTCCCCTAGGACACGAAGACCCTTCTAGAAAAATAATCTCTTGCACCCGCAATGGAAAACCAGAGTGAACTGAATGCGTCTTCCCCAGGTTTGCTACTGAAAGATCAGCCCAACATAGCTTTACAGGCCAGACAACCTCCTGCTGTTGAATCATTTGTCAGGAAAGTAGTTGTAGGTATCAGGGCTAAGCAGCACCCACACAGAAATAAGGGAGTGCCTCTTTGATTATTCAAGGGAAATATTCAATGAAGACTTTGCTTTCTACTCTGTGTGAACCCTTTGCTATTACTCTTTAATGCAATGAAACAAAGAAACATGGATAAGACATTGTAATGGAGTTTGAGCGAGTGTCCTGGGAATGCAAGGTTTCTTTTCTGCTATAATTGCATTACTGGTGCTGTTCCATTCAGCATAAATGTGGCTACTAGTATTCATCTAAAAGATGCCCTAAGGCTTAAACCTTCCCCAAGTGGTGAGTAAGGATGGTGGGAATGTGGTTGGGGAATTTAAAACCCACTCAAACATCATTAATTAGAAATTCCCTGATGAAATTAAACCTTTGTATTTTGTTGGGATCATTTCTCGACATTCTGAGTAATTCTGTTGTTCTTTTTTTTTTTAATTGCAGCATACTCAGAGCCACGTTTTTAAGCATACCAAATTTCTAAGAAAACTCGCCAAATGAGCCATGTCTTTCCAAACCTCCAAAATGAATAAATAGATAAATAAGTTGGAAATTTTGACAGAATTTTATACTCAAGTGGCTTCGATGTACCTAGCTCCAAGGCCTGAGGCTAGACTTTCAACCTCCAAATCCATTGTCATCGCTGAATACCCTCATCAGGCAAATGGGTGGAAGCATGTGCCATGAGCATTCACGGATGTCAGAGCATTCATGATCTGAAAGCCGAGCAGAACAGTGGCGGTTGGCGGTTGGCGGGGGGCTGCCATGCCTACAAAAGAATAGGAATTATTTTAGCTAATTTTAATTCTATTTTAGCTTCTGTGAATTTCCAGCACAGAAATAGAGGGAGGTACTAGAGACTGGAAAGTTCAATATTCCACCCCAAAGAGGTCAGCAGCAATCCACCGACCTCATAAAATCCATCATAATTGTCACCTGGAAGTTGGTCCATGTGACCAGTGTTTGGTCTAGAGCATTCTTCCACCAATGCCTCCGTAGTAAGTTGCAGTCTGGGTTGTCTCATCTACCCGATACTTGATTACATTAATACCAGCTATTGGTTATTTAGAGCTGTTCATTGTTACTTATTAGTCGTTACGGTTTACTGAGTGAATAATACGGGGAAGGAACTGTGCTAATCAATTTATAGATCATATCTCAATCTTCACCATAACTCTTTGAGATGGGTATCGTTAATCTCCCATTTTGCAGATGAGGAAACTGAGTAAGTCAGGTCACATACATAGTAAGAGGAAAAACTGGGAGGTCCAGCCCAGGACCACAGCAAAGACTCTCTCAACATCTCCGGACATGGTTTGTTCAGAACTAGGCTCAGCACATTAGTTTCTCAGTCTTTTGTTTTAATTAATTCTTTCATCTGAGTCTCCAAATCTAGATGACTGCATTATAGAACATGGTCAATTACTCACTTCAATATTACTGAATTGGAAGTCACACAGAAGTTGGTGAGGCTAGGATTACAAAAAGGTGTTCATCCCATCGCCCAACGAATGAACTATAGATGCGGATGAGAGAAGCAGTCCAGTCCATTCACTACTCACACACACACACACACACACATACACACACACACACAATTATAGAATGTGCTTAATAAGAGGAATATCTTTTTTTAACAGCTTTCAACTTGTCAGCCAGTTTCATTCCTCTTCTCTCCAATGGCTTCATGAGGATGCTTAGCTCGGGGACCACAGCCTCTAGTAAAGACCCTGATGGTGGATCCAGGAATTTCCAGGGCTTAGTTATCAACCATTACCAGTGCAACAAGTCCAGCGGTGAAGTCAAAAGTGCAATTGTCTGGGAGCCAGGAGAATTGTCTCCTAATCTTGGGTGGGTGACCTTCGGCAAATCACTTGGCCCCTAGAGGCCCTAGAAGATTGTATGTTTTTATTTTCCATGTAGATGTTTCTTTACCAGGCAATTTAAATAGCTCCCCCCCCCCGCTTTTTTTTGGTAGCAACTGCTGATTCAATAAAATAGTAATTAGAAAGGAAGGTTTTTCTGTATCCACCTCTGACACGAAAGTCTGAGAATAAGGGTTGCTGTCTTTATTAGATAACTAGTTAAAGCAGCAAGCTAATTTCAAGTGTCAGGACGTTATACATAAGTGTTCAAGTTTGCATAATATAAAGATCTTGAGTATAACTTCTATCACAGAAACCACTTATTTCATTTAACAAAAGTAAAAAAAGAAGATTTAACTGTACTAATATTAAATCCAAGATCTGCTAAAGTGATTATGTCCATTGGATTTTATATACATTTCAAATTCTGTGTTCTTTCCAGAAAATCACATTGATTGGGGCGGGGGGGAGGATGTATCTTTCTTTTAGTAAAAACAGTATTTGTACAAGTGAAAAATTAGGGTTAGAGAAAATGAGTGAGGAACTTGAGCTGTGTATCTTCAGGCCAAGCAACTCAGCCAGAAGGTTTCCAGATGCTTTGGCAGTGGTCAGTCTCTGACCCAAAGAGCCTGAGGTGGGATGTCGAGGCCAGTGGGTTCACCCAAAGTCTTGCTGGTGAACTTGGGTAGCCATGGCCGCCCAGATGCTCAGGCAGAGCTAAAAAGAGTATGAACTCTTGGCATGTATCCACTAGTTCCAGGTACTTAGTGGAGCTAAAACGAAAGAAAACAACAAAAGCATTCATAATGACTTCATTTTATAGGTATTTTCACCTTCTGAGTTAAATATATGTTTGTACTGTTTGATATTTTACAACCAAGATATCTTAATTTAATCATTAAAAGGGGACAATAAAGATATCGACAGCACTTTACAAATGATGTCTTATTTGACTCATTCATTTCAATAAATATATATTGACCCAGGCTTGGGCTTAGGCCCTGGGAATGCAAAAGTGAAAATAACCAGCTGTTGCCTTAAAGAACACTGCAGATTTTGTTTAACTTTTTCAAAATATAATTCATCTTATACTTTTCTCAAAAACCTATGCCTAAAAAAAAAAATTAACAATAGCTCAACAGCAAAGAATCTTTAGACCAAAAAAAAAAAAAAAATTTCCCCATCACAAAATAGAGCTACCCAGAGGATAGCTTGTCTAATTTAACTCCCAAAGAATTTAACTAATGATTTTCTACAGTGTTAAAACTTACATACTGTACAGCCATTTCATTAGTTTTAGGGTGTTTTTTTTTTAAGATTTTATTTATTTATTTGACAGAGATAGAGACAGCCAGTGAGAGAGGGAACACAAGCAGGGGGAGTGGGAGAGGAAGAAGCAGGCTTATAGCAGAGGAGCCCGATGTGGGGCTCGATCCCATAACGCCGGGATCACGCCCTGAGCCGAAGGCAGACGCTTAACCGCTGTGCCACCCAGGCGCCCCTAGGGTGTTTTTTTTTTTAATGGAAAAGACAAATAAAACATCTATGGTAGATACATCTATCATTTCCCCCCTGCGTGTCATCTTTGAGTAGGACTTAAATGTACAAATGATGCTTAAATCGTCATACATATAGTATGTTCTCCTCTAGTGCTCAAATTCTCTATCTATCTGTGTAAATATACACAAAACAAAGTGTCTGGAATGGTACATATCATATGTAAATAATTATGCTATTGAGTGGAATTCTGAATGCCTTTTATGATTGTTTTTATAAAATATTCTAATTTTCTAAAATGATGTGTAATATTTATAATTAAAAACATAGATTTATAAGTTCTTTCACTTATTTTCTATTTTATACAATAATTGTGTATTTTTCATGATCAGAAAAAGTACACATTATTTTTTATTCTTACATATAATATATATGTCTCATAAGATCACAATTATGCTTCAAACACATAGCAAAAACAGATGGAAATACACGTACTTATTAATAATGATTATCTACATGCCATGGGACTAGCTGGAATGGATTTTTCCATTTTCTGATTTTTCACCTTTTTCTCTAAAATGAGCATGTATTATGCAAAAGAATGAAACTTGACCACTCTCTCACACCATACACAAAAATAAACTCCAAATGGATGAAAGACCTCAGTGAGACAGGAATCCATCAAAATTCTAGAGGAGAACATAGGCAACAACTTCTATGACATCGGCCAGAGCAACCTTTTTCACGACACATCTCCAAAGGCAAGAGAAATAAAAGATAAAATGAACTTATGGGACTTTATCAGGATAAAGAGCTTCTGCACAGCCAAGGAAACAGTCAAAAAAACTAAGAGACAGCCCACGGAATGGGAGAATATATTTGCAAAGGACACCACAGATAAAGGACTGGTATCCAAGATCTACAAAGAACTTCTCAAACTCAATACACGAGAAACAAATAAACAAATCATAAAATGGGCAGAAGATATGAACAGACACTTTAACAATGAAGACATACAAATGGCTAACAGACACATGAAAAAATGTTCAAAATCATTAGCCATCAGGGAAATTCAAATCAAAACCACACTGAGATACCACCTTACGCCAGTTAGAATGGCAAAGATAGACAAGGCAAGAAACAACAATTGTTGGAGAGGATGTGGAGAAAGGGGATCCCTCCTACATTGTTGGTGGGAATGCAAGTTGGTACAGCCACTCTGGAAAACAGTGTGGAGGTCCCTTAAAAAGTTAAAAATTGAACTACCCTATGACCCAGCCATTGCACTACTGGGTGTTTACCCCAAAGATACAGACGTAGTAAAGAGAAGGGCCATATGCACCCCAATGTTCATAGCTGCATTGTCCACAATAGCCAAATCATGGAAGGAGCCGAGATGCCCTTCAACAGATGACTGGATTAAGAAGCTGTGGTCCATATATACAATGGAATATTACTCAGCTATCAGAAAGAACGAATTCTCAACATTTGCTGCAACATGGACGGCACTGGAGGAGATAATGCTAAGTGAAATAAGTCAAGCAGAGAAAGACAATTATCATATGATTTCTCTCATCTATGGAACATAAGAACTAGGAGGATCGGTAGGGGAAGAAAGGGATAAAGAAAAGGGGGGTAATCAGAAGGGGGAATGAAACATGAGAGACTATGGACTATGAGAAACAAACTGAAGACTTCAGAGGGGAGGGGGGTGGGGGAATGGGATAGTCTGGTGATGGGTAGTAAGGAGGGCACGTATTGCATGGTGCACTGGGTGTTATACGGCAACTAATGAAGCATCGAACTTTACATCGGAATCCGGGGATGTACTGTACGGTGATTAACATAATATAATAAAAAAAATCATTAAAATAAAAAAAAATAAAGTCTAACTAGAGAAAAAAGAAAATAAAAAAAATAAAATGAGCATGTATTGATTTCCTAATGAATGAATGAACATTAGTTTGTAAATGCAAGTCAAAAGAGAAATGCCAGATTAAACTAATTGAAATACATCGTTTTCTGATTTAAGTCCCTGAAAAGCTGTGATCTTTTATTGACAAAGTACGCTTAATGTTTGTGGACAAACTTTTAGAGTGAAAACAAATAAGCAATAATATATTTTATGACTGATTTAGAGCAAACATGAGCCCAAGTGTGTTCTAACAAAGAAAAATCGAGTGCGAAGCATCTTTTTTTTTTTTTTAAATGTTTGACCAGGATTTCGAGTACGAAGCATTTTAAATGGTTACCACGTCATGGCTTTGGAGCCATCACTTACAGCAAGCATTGGAACTCTATAAAGAAGGTTAAAAATCCAAGTGTGTTTTCATATTTCTCTAACTCAATGGAAGTGGGATCCATCAATGGAAAAATCTAACCGTATGGAAATGCAAAAGCCAGGGAGAAAGATCCACAAAGCAACAAAGTTTGACGAGTCTGAACGGTTCTCCTGGGCAGTGTGGGAATCTGACCCGTTCACAGATTATAGAGCAAGGTTCTTGCCATCCGACCAGGCAGAGAAAAGAATCCTGGTTCCCAGCATCACAAATGAAAGAAGGTTCGAAGTAGAGGACCAGAAGGCAGAGTCTGAGTGGTTTTCAGGGCTGTGAAGGCAGCTCGGGATTTTTCCAGGCATCCAGAGCCTCGGCCACTGCTGCTTAGGGTTTGGATGGAGACTTTCAAGACAGAAGAGGTCGGTACCTAGTATGGTTCTCCACATTACAAAAACTCCAGGGAGGTCTGTACCTTGGTGTGTATTTATTTCCTCACCTCAAACTTGGTGATCATTCAGTTATTCATAGAATGCATATTTATTTAGCACGCTTTACATGTCAGATGCTCTCCTAGTTTCTAGAATTATAAGAATAGACAAAAAAGTAACGTGGTGATAAATATCACAAAGAAAAATGAAGCACTGTAAGGGGATGCTCTAAAGGGAAAATCGTCCTGCCTCGTGCACTTTTGCTGGGATGGGAATTGGTGCAGCCACTATGGAAGACAGTAGGGAGGGTCCTCAAAAAATCAAAAATAGAACTAAGGTATGAGCCAGCAACCCTGCCTATGGGTATGTATTCAAAGGAAATAAAAACAAGATCTCAAAGAAGTTTCTAGACCTCTACACCTCCATGTTTATTGCAATATTATCCTCAATAGCTAGGGCATGGAAGCAACTGAAGGGTCTGTCAAGAAATTAGTGGATAAAGAAAATGTGAATATATATATATATATGCACACATACATATATACTACATCGTATATTCATATATATACATAACAGAATATGATTCAAGAGAAAGAAGGAAATCCTGTCATTTGTAATGACGTGGATGAAACTTGAGGTCATCATACTAAGTGAAATAAGCCAAACAGAGGAAGACAAATACTGTATGATCTCACTCATATGTGGAATCTAAAAACGTCGAACCCAGAGAAACAGAAAGTAGAGTGGTGGTTACCGGGGTCTGGGGCGGAGGGGGGTGGTGTCGGGGAATGGGAGATGTTGTTCAAAAGGTACAAAATTCCAGTTATAAGCTGAATAAGTTCTGGGGATCTAATGCACAGCAGAGCGATTATAGTTAATAATACTGTATTATATACTTGAGACTTGCTAAGAGAATAGATCTTAAATGCTCTCACCACAAAAAAAGGGAGTAGTAATTATGTGATATGATGGAGGTGTTGGCTAACCCTCTGTTAATGATTTTGCAAGACATAAGTATATGAAACCATCTAAAGCTTACACAAGGCTATATGACAACTCTATCTCAATAAAGCTGGCAAAAATAAGAAGAGGAAATGGTCTGGGGAGTCTCTCGGGAAGTGAGCAGATTTCTTTTTTTTTTTTCTTTTTAAGATTCTATTTATTTATTTATTTATTTGCTTATTTATTTATTTATTTGACAGAGAGAGACAGCCAGCGAGAGAGGGAACACAAGCAGGGGAAGTGGGAGAGGAAGAAGCAGGCTCCTAGCAGAGGACCCTGATGTGGGGCTCGATCCCAGAACGCCAGGATCACGCCCTGAGCTGAAGGCAGACGCTTAACAACTGCACCACCCAGGCGCCCCGGGAAATGAGCAGATTTCTGAAAGGTAGGAAAGAGTGGGCAAGGGGAAGAGCTACAAAAGCAGCGTGAGCAGAGGTTGGTAAGTTTGTACAACACGCAGAAGGTCATGAGGGCACAAGGGCAGCAACCCCTGGGTGAGGGGTAGGAGGTGGGGGAGCTCATCATAAAGGAACATTCTGCAGGGGATGAGAAGCCATTGGAGAAGGAACCAATGGGCATCTTTTAAGAGTTCATTCTGCAGAAAAGACTCATGGATGGACATGAGTGGAAATGAAGAGGAGGCCAAGGAGCCCCTGAGTTTTTTGGTTCTGGCCCAGATTGGGGAGCTAGCAGTTGGAATGGCAAAAGAGGTCCAATTCTGGATATTTGAAAGGTAGAGTGGATAGGGCTTGCTGATGAAATGGACGTGGAGGAAGTTAGAGAGAGGGAAGAATCAAGGATGACTTGTAGGTTTTGTCTAACTCATTGAGTGAATGGTGGTGCCATTGATTAAGACAGGGAAGATTGGAGAAGGGTAGGGTTAACCCTAACCCTAACCCTTTATAAACTCAAACAGAAAACATTGATAAGATTATGCCACAGGATTTCAAAATTGTCATCTCTCCTCTTATAATTGTAAAGAAACATCACCTACGCCATTTCCTTTAGGAAATTTTCCCCTGATGAGCCCCTCATGAAATTTCACCTATTATGTTGAAATGGAGTTGATGGTTTCTATCAGGACCCTCTTAAAGTCACAGTGGAGTGTCCACCCCCCACCCCGGCAGCTCATGTATTAAAATTGGAACAATGCAGAGAAGATCAGCATGGCCCCCACACAAGTGGTGGGAAAATCTGTATCCTTTTTTGCACTGCCCATATCAACATTTTTAAAACTTGGGATCTAAATTAAGATGTCTTTCTTTGGTCTTTCAAATGTGTCTTTCCCTTAAAGTTTTGATTATCAATTGTTTTTTAATCTATTTTATAGCTTCCACATTCTTTTTTGTAAGAAATTTAAATTGCTATCTTAGAGAGTCTGAAAATAGGCTATTTCTGCCTGAAAGATTTATCGTAATATTAGACATGTACTTTTTCCCCCATGAGATGGAAAAAAAAACACACACGATAATTTTACATTTTTATCATGAAAAACACAGTATACTTCTCCACTTATGATGACCTAAAATTTGTGTCAATTTCGTGATCTATAAATTTCAGATTTGGGTTTTTTTTATTATATTATATTATGTTAGTCATCATACAGTACATCCCCGGATTCCGATGCAAAGTTCGATGCTTCATTAGTTGCGTATAACACCCAGTGCACCATGCAATACGTGCCCTCCTTACTACCCATCACCAGTCTATCGCATTCCCCCACTCCCCTCCCCTCTGAAGTCTTCAGTTTGTTTCTCATAGTCCATAGTCTCTCATGTTTCATTCCCCCTTCTGATTACCCCCCTTTTCTTTATCCCTTTCTTCCCCTACCGATCATCCTAGTTCTTATGTTCCATAGATGAGAGAAATCATATGATAATTGTCTTTCTCTGCTTGACTTATTTCACTTAGCATTATCTCCTCCAGTGCCGTCCATGTTGCAGCAAATGTTGAGAATTCGTTCTTTCTGATAGCTGAGTAATATTCCATTGTATATATGGACCACAGCTTCTTAATCCAGTCATCTGTTGAAGGGCATCTCGGCTCCTTCCACGATTTGGCTATTGTGGACAATGCTGCTATGAACATTGGGGTGCATATGGCCCTTCTCTTCACTACATCTGTATCTTTAGGGTAAACACCCAGTAGTGCAATGGCTGGGTCATAGGGTAGCTCAATTTTTAACTTTTTAAGGGACCTCCGCACTGTTTTCCAGAGTGGCTGTACCAACTTGCATTCCCACCAACAATGTAGGAAGGATCCAGATTTGGGGTATTTTTATGTTCATTGATCATTATAAATGTAGATATCTCAAATCCTGCTACTTACAGGACACATTTACTGATTAGTTTTAGTTGTTCATTCTCCATTTATTTTCATAAATTAAAAAAAGGAACGATGTGGTTCAAAATATGACTCGTGATTCATTGTAGGTTATCTTGAACGTTTGCTTCTGCGCAGAATATCAGTGAATTCTTTTTCTAGAGGCAGATGGAAAGGAGTGTCATGATCATGGACTTAAAACTCAGAGATGGGGTGCCTGGGTGGCTCAGTTATTAAGCATCTGCCTTCGGCTCAGGGCATGATCCTGGAGTTCTGGAATCGAGCCCCACGTTGGGCTCTTCCGCTGGGAGCCTGCTTCTTCCTCTCCCGCTCCCCACGCTTGTGTTCCCTCTCTCACTAGCTGTCTCTCTCTCTCTGTCAAATGAATAAATAAAATCTTTAAAATAAATGATAAATAAAACTCAGAGCTAGGTCTGAGTGATCTTGGGCCCTCCCCTACGTCATTGAGCCTTCGTCTCTGTGTGTACCATGGTGATGCTTATGTTCCATTCTTCATGGGACTGGCCGCAGATCAACTCAATGGTGTGTGCAGAGTGTGTCAGGCCCATGGCGGGCACCCGAAATAGGGAGTGCATTTCTACGGTGCTATTCGTGAATGCCGATGTGTTTGTGCCGTGACGAACCCAGTGAAGGTGTTGTTTAGGCACTAGAAAAAACAGCCAGAGTTTAGAAACAGTTTCTGGACTTTATTAACACACGAAACCTTTTGTTAATCTACACTAGGTAATATTAACTTTTAATTAATTAAAAACCTGACTGAGTATTAAAATGCCTTACTATTTGATTAATGGAAATAGATTTAGAAGGCAATGTTTTGTCATACGAAAGGTGCTTTTCGATTGCACAACCAGAGAGAGAGAGCAAATGACATGGGACACCATCTAAACAAAAATCAGCAGCTACTAATGAGGCTTGTTAGTGATGCTAATCTATGTAAATGTTATTAATTGAGAACATCTATCTTTTATCTCCAACATTTGGTAATCAGGCAATTAAAAAACAATGACATTCCGGGTGGTTGTTCTTCCTGGGTTGTTTTTTTTGTTTTGTTTTGTTTTTTGTTGTTTTTTTTTTTTAAGTGATCAAAGAGTTCAGAATAAGAAAAAAGAAAGTCCCTTATCAAGTGGTAGGCCTTGCCTTGGGCTACTAGGCCTCATTAAAAGCAGAAAAGCTCTGTTGATCACCAATTAACCTGATTTGTAGGAACTCTGATAAAGACCTGAACAACGGGAGCTTTCTTACTATGGCAAATGACACAGTTTGTTGACAAAAATAAAAGCAATGCATTGAAGAAAAAAAAAAAAGACTGTAAAGGAGTCATTGGCATTGAAAGTCAGTCTACACACAGGGGCCTGTGGTTTGGGGAGAAAGGAGGTTGTGCCCCTCTGGTGGGCTAATCTCCACACCCAGGGAATCAATCCCACCTTGATTTAGCCAGGTGAAACCAGAACACAAAGATGCTTTTCCCTTTCCAGCATCTTGCAAAATCTCCACGTGCTTCCAGTTACAGCAGATGAAGGAGTTTATCAATTATGTGAAAAATGATGGGGCCCTATTGAGTGTGCCCCCATTCCTGGAAAAATGAAATTCAAATCCAGGATTGTCTTGGCACCCAGTTGTCGAAGTTTTCAAGTACTCAGCTTTGTAATCTAGCACAGTTTTAAATTACACTGGACAAATTACATTGTATGGTTTATACACTGAAGATCTAGTTAAGAGGAGAAATAGCAAAATAGCAATAAAGACAGCAGAAATAGGAACAGTTCTCTGTGAGGTAAGGCACTTACACAGCATACACAGCACTAAACACTTGACCATGACTCACTCCTACTGATATTCACAACAGCCCCATGACGTGCATTCCATTCCAGCGTTGGATGGATAGATAGGTAGATAGAAGATTGATATGCTTGACAGATAGTAGATAGATGATGATGAAAGAAAGGAAAGAAAGGAAAGGAAAGGAAAGGAAAGGAAAGGAAAGGAAAGGAAAGGAAAGGAAAGGAAAGGAAAGGAAGAAGAAAAGAGAGAGAGAGAGAAAGAAAGAAAGAAAGAAAGAAAGAAAGAAAGAAAGAAAGAAAGAAAGAAAGAAAGAAAGAAAGAGACAAACATCCTGTATTTGGCACCTCACTCAAAATTCATAATTCATCAAGTACACTTTGAAATGATTTATTTTAAGCAGTTCCATTTGGTTCTGTTTTTCTCTTTCTCTGATGTCTTTAAGGTCTTTGAGAAACCCTTAACTATTTAAACCAAAATTCCGAGTTTGGTGGTCAACAGGCAAAGCAAAGTCCCAACAACAGAGTCAGTCCCCTAGGGGTTCAGGTTAAGGCAGCAAAGCATAGATAGGACAGCTGTGTCAAACAACTAGTCAAGGGGTGTAAATCTTAGTGAAACCATTGATACAGTTTTAGAGGTAAATGTGTGTGGATATGGTATTTCTGGTTTTTTTTTCTTTCCCCATTGTCCCAAATGGCCCAACACAGGCCAGAAAGCAGGCAGCCTAAGCACTGACCCCCATGGTGATAAAAATGGTACATTTGCCTGATCTTGACCCACCTCAGGAGCAGCCTAAGAAGGAACATTTTACCAGGACGATCAGAATCTCTATTCCCGTCTGTATCATTAATCCTTACGAAATTATAGTTATCGATGGTTGTTAGCTTCAAATCAGTATAAATTTGAACATATTGCCATTTTCATATATCGTCTTTAAAATACGAAGTCTTCGATAATTAGAAAGGTTGAAAATACTTGGTGTGGTACGTTGTTTTATTTCTTCTGTTTGACGGTCAAGGATAGACTGTCAGGACCAAAAGACAATTAAGCTCTTTAAGGGGCTGGACCACACTCCGACTTTATTCCGATCATGTGATGAATGATGCAAACAAAAGATTTAAGGACAAGATTGACTTCTCTGAGTCTTAATAACTGCATGTTGATGTGGGTGGAAGTGTAGGATATAGGAAAAGGCCTTAATCAGGCACTTGTTTTATCTGGGCTGAATGTTCTGAATGCTGGGTAAAATTTGCAGCCAAGTACATCTGAATGTTACGATAAGGCAGTAGTTTTCAAATGTTAGTGTACGTAAAAGTTCCCTGAATGTTTGTTAAAATTCAGTAAATCTAGCGGCAAGGCTTTAGAAGCTGACTGAGCCTAAGAGGCGCCCCTATAGGCATACACACAGACACACACACACCCCCTAAGGGACAATTACAAAATAAACTCAAACCAAGAGTTATGGGAACCCATTGTCAACTGCACCTGAAAGCTAGACAATCCATCTGTGGAGATTTGAATTCATGTTACAATAACAGTTTGGTTCTCGCATTCCCTCTTGACATATCTTGCAACAAGCAATTAATCACATGAGCCCCAAATCTAGAATATTGGATTCTATCTTCATTTTAAGGACTGAGTAGTAGTGGAAACGTATGCACGAGGAGAGAGGGGACAATGGATTTACTGATGAGCGATTTGGGGGAACCATCAAGTGACCTGGATGGTGTACAGAGAATATAAATCACGCCATCTGCATTTTTGTTGTTTGTGTTTTCATACCTCTTTCTTGTTTGGTCACCTCTACGTGGTTTGAGCTAAAGGGGATCTCTGGACAACTGCCTGGTGACTTTCTGGCTGTCCTCAGGCCAGCAAAACCCAGTTACATGGTTACAAAGCACCAGTAGGTAACTGAGGTGTGGGAGAAGGGTTAAACACTAGGATGATGGGAAGGATGGCTCAAGTCAGGTGCACATAATCTAGAAAGTTTTGCCCAATAGCTGAAGGAAGCAGTGCTGAGAAGAGGAAAGATAAAGAGTAACCAGGATTGCTTGGTGAAGAGGATTCTGACAGCCACAAAGGGAGCAGGAAGGGGAGAGATTAAAAGTGACATAAAAAGGGATTGCCCGACTAAAGGTCTTGAAACCAATAGGTAATAATTTGAATATGACCCAGAAGCTAATGGGAAGTCATTTGAGGGTCTTGAGAAAGGGAGAATGGAAACAGCAGGCATAAAAGATTATCGGAGGCACAGAAGATTGGGCCAATTGGAGGATGAGAGGCCAAGGGCTGGGGAAGGCTGACGGGGACCCCGGGCCACAGAGAGGCCCTACAGGAAGTGGCAAAGCCAGCAAGGTTAAGTGGCTTGTCCGGGGGACCCCCTTGCGAGTTTCTTTGCTTGCTTTCAGTATTCCATATATTTTTATGTATACCCTGTCTTATTCTTAACACGAGATTTAATAAAGCTCGTTTATCGTGCGTATCTACTCCACCAACTTCCAAAAGGGTTTACCCAATAAGCTGTAAGCCAAAATCAATGCACTCAGAATTTCTTGGGGCTTCTATAGATCTCAGGCTTCAATCTATATATATTTTTTAAACCCGCTCGGAAGTTGCTAACTTGCAGGGAGGGTTGAAAACCACTTTTCCAAAGGCAGCAGGGGAACAGATGTTCTCCCGTCCCAGGGGCTCAACACTGATGACAAATTAGAGACGTTCTTAGTAGCTAAGGCCAAACGGGACAGGCACTGGGTGAGCAGTTTTCCTTTTCAGCTAAAAGACAGGATAAGCACCAGTTTTCGCAGACCATATTTTGTCCAGAAACTAAACTCAAGGCAGAAGGAAGTGCATTATCCTTTCATAAGGGTTTTGTGGGGAAAGTCGTTAATGTCAACTACAGTTTTAAGAAAGCCTTGCGCACGCTTTGTCCAAATGTTCTCCTGTAGACCTTGGTAAGTCACCAGGCCCACGCCGTTGGTGTGCAACTCAGGGAAGCCTTTACTCCAGGAAGCTGGGCAAAATGGCTGGGCCCCTCCTCCTCCTCCTTCTCCTTCTTCTTCCCCTCCTCCCCCCCCTCCTCCTTTTTCAATCTAACATGCTAGATGAATATAAGATATTTGAACAAACCTCTAGCAGATGCTGAATTGTCAACAACTCATGAAATAATTCTCTAACAAGAACCTATGGTGACGATATTTTACGATCTTATTTAAGTTGGAAACTGTATGCTTTCAACACTGGACAGGAAGAAAAGTTAGTAATCCATTTCTTGTGGTTTAAGATTGAGATTTTTTTTTTTCAAGTTCAGAAGGAGACCAACCCTATTCAAACAAAAACCGAACGTTTTTTTCTTCAGAGAGATCCAATTTTTTCATCTAAAAGTAGGTCTAACTCCTTTTGTAAAATTCAGATACCTGGTGGAGACCCAACGTCGTATGTCTTACACTGTAGAGACACAGCTAATTAGAAATCCATCTGGAACTACTACTCTGCCCAGATCTTACTCCCAAAACTGTGCATCCCACACTGCCTCCCCCCTGCTTTCCATTCCACATTTTCATATTAATGACGTTAGGACTGAACTCACAACATGAGTACGGGGAAGGAGTAAAGGAAGAAAAACCAAGAGACTGCACGATTGGATAAGAGTGGAGAAGAAAAATACAGGACAGAGGCAGAAAAATTGGAAATTGGCAATTTCACATTTGCCTCACACCAAAACACACAGATGAAAAATGGTTGTTTTAAAAAATCAGTGACCTGGATGCTTTGCCAACATGATATCAAACATGAGGTCATCCGGGACATCGAAAGGTTGAACAAATTCTACATTTTTCCATCTGAATGTTTACTATCACATGAACACCACCAGACATCATGTATGGAGCACACGGCTAGGAAGATGCGGAAAGAGAATATGGCTTCCTTTGTCAGAATCAAATTAATCTTACTAATAAGGTAGAAAAGTTTAAATCCAAAGAGGGGTCTATCTGGTTAAATCTGGATCAACAGAAAATATGCCACACACACACACACACACACACCCCTAAACAAAGAACAGCAGTAATTACACCCACATGAAAGAGGGGCATGAATTAAAATTGCAACAGCAGACCAGAGAGCTTGCCTCGCAATATGGCGGGATTGCTGTAGTTGTATTAAGACGTCTTAATTATATGATTGATGTGGGCTTCAAAAGAAAACTCAGAAGCCACAGTGGCTCTAAGGGCATGAGTATTATTGAAAGGATAAAGACAGCTTCCCCAGAAGAAAATCACGCTAAGAGGAAGCCTGGGAGGTTTGCATGGCAGAGCTAATCAATAATGTCTTGGTTTTATCTATACTAAGTTTAATAAAATTTGATGGCATCCGTGATTGAAGATCACACACACAATTACGGCAACATCAAAGGTATTCAGTAGCCTATGTTCAGCCTGAGAAGTATAGCCCAGGGAACACACAGACCCTCACAGGGGAAAGGGACTCTGGGTGCCTTCTTCCATGTCTACAAAAACCTGCATAAGCTTTCTCACCAGCCTACAGTAGGCCCACCTTCCTCTCATCCTCCCGGGCTTCTGAGCTCAGGACTTGAGAACAACAGGAAAAAGAGATTGCCACCAAAAGGAGCTCCAGAACCTGCCAAGTAAACCAGAGTCCGCCCTGGATTGGTTCTGGCTTTACCACGTTCCGGGAAGCGAAGGGAGACCAGAGCGTTTCCAAGCAGACACAGCCGAGCAGAAAGGGAGGATCTGGTGAAACTTCCACCCAGTCCCTTACAAAAAAAAAAAAAAAAAAAAAAAAAAAAAAAAAGGCGGGCGGGGGGGGGAACTTCCTTGTCAAATTTCAGATTCAGCTCCGCAGAACAAGAGAAGAAACCGAGACCTACAATTACCTCAGCTTTAAGAGCTCAGTGCAAATCACGTTAATCCCCCGGACTTTGTACCACTGTCAGATTTTATTTTCTCTTCAACAGGTGTACAAATGGTTTGGACTGAAGCTGGAAAACACCATTCAACCCCTAGGGGCAGAGTGGAAGCAGATGATTTCATTCATCTCTTGGCGATTGGTCATTTGGTGTTTTCTCCAAGAAAGAGGACTTTATTCCCCTTGTTGCCTGTTGTTTTATTCAGATGGGTAGCGGAGAAAATGACAAGTGTCCTCACAAAAGCGATTCAGTTAGGTGAGCATTCGCTGACTTTATATCAGAGGAGCAGAGCACCTGTTGCTGGCTTCTTCAATTCCAACTCTTGGACAGAGGAGATAATGAATTTCAGGACAAACTTTCTTATACTCACGTTTGATAACCATGTTAGACTTGAGGATCTCTCACAAGCTGCATGCCAAAGCAATGTGACTGACATGACACCTGATAGAAGTTGGCTTTTTCTTTTTTACTTTGCTTTAAAAAAAGTAGTAAGTTGCAGAGCCACCCCCCAAAAAAACAGTCATAAAGTCATGATGATTATTAACCAGTCAGAAAATAACCCTGCTTCCAAAAATAGCTGTTTTCCTAAGACTCCGATTTGGTTCTGTTTTCCTCCCCTAACTTCGATCAGATGAGAATTTTCTAGACGACAGCGAGGTGATCTATTCTTGCCAAGCACAACACTTTCATTTCTCTATCCAAGTAAATAGAGAACCAGAACCCTAAGAAATCAACACAATATCATATTTGAAATACCCTCATTCTTCTAGGTTTATCCCACGGTATTTAACAGAAATTTTCCGAGGTCATTAAGACACCACAGGTAAGGGGACCCTCTTCTCCCAACATCACAGCCCATCATGACGGCATTGAGAGTCCATCTCCCCACTGTTAAAAAGCTCAGATCTGCAGTTCAGATCCACAGAGAAGCAGAAGCCGAGGCAGGATTAGCCAGACAAGAGATTTGACCAGGAAAGCCTGGCTCACTCAGTCAGTAGAGCCTACGACGCTTAATCTCGGGGTCGTGAGTTCGAGCCCCAGGTTGGGCGTGTAGAGATCACTAAATAAATAAGTAGATGAGAGATCTGACCAGGGACACTTGTAAGCCCAGCTCCTGTGGTAGGAGCAGGCCAGATCCTAAGCAGGTTACTACCAATTTGTGCATTGCTTCGCCCAGAAGACTTCACATCTCTCTGTCCCGCGAAGAAGCCAGCCGCACATTGCATTTCCTTGCCCCGTTCGGAGACTCCGTATCTTGAGCTCGCCAGAGCCGCCATCCCCAGTGAAGAGTGATATTATTAGCTCTGATTGACCAGGGCTGGCAGTAAGAGAGGCAGAGTTAGTGTTACATGAATTGCACAGAGTGTGTATCAAGATGAAAATAAAAGCTGCTATGTGCAGACAGGAGGGGTGAAGGGTCCATTGAAAATCAGAGAGATTAGCAACTCATCACATTATTTGTGGGTTATCAGGAGACAGAGGTAATGAAAGTGAGACCTATATCCTTGATCGATAAGAGTTTGACTGCATTTTGAGTTCATTTTCCCCTGCCGAGAGAGAGACAGCAGGCTTACTATTGATCACCGTGTTAATCCATAACCAGACTGGGCCTTAGCCTGGTGAAGCAGGCAGGAAAAATAAGATAATAAGCAGGAACTCTTGATCTTTTATTATGGTGTGCTAGATAAAGAGAGTGCGGGGGTTCAAGGTGGAATACTTTAGAGTTAACCCTTACCTCCCCTCTTCATTTGGAATGCATGAGAAGTGTAGCCCACCTGACTCTGACTTCTATTTGACCTTATTTTGCCTGCTTCCTAACTAACCTGCATCAAGGACCCTTTTTAAAGATTGGAGGCAGATAGTAACTAGGCCAAGGGACAGTCACAGCCATGGAAGGCCCGTGGTCAGGAGGAAGCTCCCCCATGCCCCACTCAAGGAAGCCCAGTGAGATTCCGTATTCGCGGTAGCTATCGATATTTTACTGTATGTTTTACATAGTTGTGGGGATATTTCAGAGCCACTAAATCTCAGAATTTTTATATAAGTGAATTGTCAATAATATGGTTTGCTCCGCTGTCTAAATAGTGAGCACCATTTAGTGTGTAGTTAGGCAAACAGGAAAAATAAAGACACGTGAAGTTCTTTGCAATGACTCCACGGTCTCACAAAAGACTACTGGGTCACCAAAGACAGCATTATAGCCGATCTAGAACCACCTTTGAAAGATAGCAGTTTATCTTTTCCTTCAAAACCTTCTGATCTAACCTCAATCCCTGTTCTAATTTAGGCATTTCCTGCCCTGCCTTATCTAGAAAAATATCAACTCTTTATCAGTGACTCAATATTTGCTCACAGTAGTTTTTGCTGACATTTAGACCAGCCCGACCACTAATCCCTCTGATAGCTTTGTACAAATTAGGAAAATGTGATCCCTCTCAGCAAGCAGGCTGGGGCAGCTGGGTAGGATTTCAGCCTTCCCTCCCCCTCTCCCCCGGGTCCCAGAGGAGACCTCAGTACCCACACAGCAGCAAAGAAAGTGGGCTGATGGCGTGACTGTAGCCAGTCCTGTTACACCTTGCACAGACACGGTTTACTTTTCTCTCTGTGTCCTTGTCCCAACTCAGCTATTTCTCATTTAGATTGTTCCTGTGATTTTCCAGCTGAGTTTCCATCTGGTTCTTCAAGATGCTCGTCCTTCCACGCAACGAGCACCTATTCGTAAATGGCAGCTTATGCCGCCCCAGAGTGAAGTATTCAGGAACAAAAGGAGAAGGGAAGGGTGTACGTGTCAGCACGTTAGTTGTGTGCGAGAGAAGGGGAGTTCCACTTTGGAAGCAGAATTCGTAAGCTGGTCCAGTTAAAATAACTGAGGGATCCATTTGAAGGTGACAAGTTTAACTCTGTAGCGTTCTTTTTTTTTTTAAAGATTTTATTTATTTATTTGACAGAGAGAGGGACAGCCAGGGAGAGAGGGAACACAAGCAGGGGGAGTGGGAGAGGAAGAAGCAGGCTCCCAGCCGAGGAGCCTGATGTGGGGCTCGATCCCAGGGCTCTGGGATCACGCCCTGAGCCGAAGGCAGACGCTTAACGACTGCGCCACCCAGGCGCCCCAACTCTACAGCATTCTTGAATGAAATGCCTTCATCATTTATCATTTTATCATTTAGCTCTTTATCTTAGGATAACCGGGGAAGTTAAACAACTTGAACAAGTTCATGTAGTTATTAGGTGGGGAAAGTGGACCCTAAGCCAGAACATTTGGAGCTGGAGTCCGAGTTATTTTCACAAAATGAAGTTTAAAAACATTGAAACAGTGTAGGTTACTAAAGAACTCTTTCTCAGAATCAAAAGCAATGGCTTTGAACTACCATCCTTGATGCTTGGGATAAGTAAGGAAGGACCTCCCTCTAATGTGGGTAAGGTACAAAAAGTTCTCTCCAAAGCTTAAGGATCCCACCTGAGGAGTGTGTTGTATTAATCTGCATTTCAAATGAAGAAAAGATTGTCCAGGAAAAGATTTCCCTCCATTTTAACATGACAAAAGGGGGCGCCTGGGTAGCTCAGGTGATTAAGCATTCAGCTCTTGATTTTGGCTCAGGTCATGATGTCAGGGTCCTTGGACCAAGCCCAGCAGCAGGCTCCACACTCAGGAAGGAGTCTGCTTGAGGATTCTCTCTCCCTCCCCCTTTGCCCCTCCCCCAACTTGTACTCTCTCTCTCTCTCTCTTTCTCTCAAATAAATATTAAAAAAAATAAGAAAATACGACACATGCAAAAAAATGTAAAAAGAGCAAAATATTCATCAAAGCCAGTGTAGACACTTCGTAGCATAAACCCTCAGCTTTTTGTTCTATGCTCATATACAAATGCAGATTCTTTTTTTTTAAGATTTTTATTTATTTATTTGACAGAGAGAGAGACAGACAGTGAGAGAGGGAACACAAGCAGGAGGAGTGGGAGAGGAAGAAGCAGGCTCCCAGTGGCTCCCAGTGGAGGAGCCCAATGCAGGGCTTGATCCCAGAATGCCGGGATCACGTCCTGAGTGGAAGGCAGAGGCTTAACAACTGAGCCACCCAGGCGCCCCACAAATGCAGATTCTTGACAAAGTTGGGAACACATGCTAGATATTACTTATCTTGTTTTTTTTTTCACTTAACTTGTAGGATTATTTCCCCATACTCTTAAATATTGCCTAAAAACTAGAGAATTGAAACTTCTAAGTGTAGTCTTCCTCTGAATTAAATGTAAAGTCTCTTTCCCCATTTGTAAACAGGCCAACACAACTGGGTCAGATCCTGAAAGACAAGAATGATTCTTAAATAGCCAGCACCATCAGTAATTAGAACATTCATTTCTTTAAACAAATCAAGGAAATGATCATTCCCAATCCGGCTCTCATCAAATACTAATTTTCCAAGTGGCTTAGCATATGAAACATAGAATAAGTCCTCTGCTCTGGAAGGTGCATTCAGACTGCTTGTAATGGCCTACCATACTCTGAGTCCCTGTAAGCAACAGAAATGTATTTGTCACAGCTCTGGAGGCTGAGAGGTAGAGATCAAGACACTGGCAAATTCAGCATCTGGTGAGGGGTGCCTGGGTGGCTTAGTCGTTAAGCGTCTGCCTTCGGCTCAGGGCATGATCCCGGTGTTATGGGATCAAGCCCCACATCAGGCTCTTCCACTATGAGCCTGCTTCTTCCTCTCCCACTCCCCCTGCTTGTGTTCCCTCTCTCCCTGGCTGCCTCTATCTCTGTCGAATAAATAAATAAAATCTTAAAAAAAAAAAATTCAGCGTCTGGTGAGAGTCTGATATCCGGTTCATACAAGGCTGTCCTGTACCCTCACATGGCAGAAAGGGTGCGGGAGCTCTCTGGGGCCCCTTTTATAAGGGTGCTAATTCCGTTCATGGGGGCTCCACCCTTGTGACCTAATCATCTCCCAAAGGACCCACCTCCTCATACCATCATACTGCGGTTAGAATTTTAACACTTGAACTTGGAGAGGACACAAGCATTCAATCTCTTGCAGGGATTGTCTACTCCATGTAAATGTGCAATAAAATCACCCTTATGATTGATTTGGTTTTGGCTTCTCTTTTTACTTATTTTCCCTGATTTCAAGGGCTTGATTTATTTCATTAGCTTTTCCTATACCGGTTAAAAAAAAAAAAAGAGTCTAAAGACTAATTAAAATGTTCATTTTTGCATTTGATCAGCCAAACTCAGCCCTGCCCTTTCCCTTGTGCTGTTCTTCTTCACCAGGATTCCGCTATGCCTGTGATAAGAAGAGGCTTTATTCCACTAAGCTGGCTAATAAACACATATTTTTAAGAGCAGCTTGGGAACCCTGAAGTATTTTAAGGCTTTTATCAATCCATGCATCACAATCTTGGCTGATCATTTTCTCCTTGCAATCCCAGATAGCCTCCCAAGCAGGCAGAATCTCAGATTCAGAAGAGAAAACAGGTATCATTTCTGCAACAAATTTTCTCCCTTAACAATAGTGGTAGTTGGGGTGGCTGCGTAGTTCAGTCCGTGAAGCATCTGACTCTTGGTTTGGGCTCAGGTCATGGTCTCATGGGTCGTGGGATTGAGCCCTGCATCAGGCTTCATGCTCACCATGGAGTCTCCTTGAGATTCTCTCTCTCTCTCCCTCCATCTTCCTCCACTCCTCCCCCAACCTGTATGTTTTCTCTCTCTCTCTCTCAAAAAAAACAAAAAAAAAAACCCCAAAAATCAATAGTGGTAGCTGCCAGGCATTACGGTGGTGGGCATTTTTTATTTATTCCAACTGTTTAAACATCCCTTCATTGTAGGTGATATTAGCTCCATTTGACAGATGAGAAAATGAACGCTCGTGGATCTGAAAGCCCTAATTAAAATGCACGAAATTTCCAAAATGGTAACGGTGGATACTCTCATCTTTTACTTAGATGACTCAGCAGATCCCCTTGCTTAGTGTGTCAGAGAGGGAAAAGCAGCCTGGAAAGGGGAACCTGTGGTCCTCAGAGACAATGTCTACCTGACCGTATACAGAAATGTATTTACACTGGAAACCTTTCATCTTCACCCATCAAATGTCTTGGCATTCATGTTGTGGATATTACCTCAGCATTTGAAAGGCAGCGAGACTGGACATTCTCCCAAACTCTTCCCACTCTGATATTGTAGAATCCCTAAACCACCCCCACAAATTCTTTGTCACCAAGAAAACTGACAGTCATCCCAGATAGTGGGAAAATCACACAGGATCTGTGCCTTATGGTGTTCCAAACACTGGGTTGTCTTTGGAGAAGGAACGTTGACTCCCAAAGAAAAAAGCAGAGTGCTGTTGACTCTAGAGTTCATTATTTCAGTGGGTAAGTTAGTGTTACTTCTGAGATCAGACTTTTGGCGATGGCATTCCAAATTCCCATTTCACTTGGTTCCATAATCAAGGACAGCAATCCCAATCTCGTCTATTTTTGCAAGTTCCCATGCCATGATCCTAAGAGAGAGAATGAGAGAGTGGTGTGATCTGTTCAGATACATCACACAACAAAAAGGTACTCTCTGGGACTAGAAGAATAAAATATTGTTCTTCAAATATAT
This sequence comes from Ailuropoda melanoleuca, assembly GCF_002007445.2. Classification (NCBI taxonomy): domain Eukaryota; kingdom Metazoa; phylum Chordata; class Mammalia; order Carnivora; family Ursidae; genus Ailuropoda; species Ailuropoda melanoleuca. Next base: position 14,582,128 of record NC_048226.1, on the reverse strand, counting down.
ATATAAATTATATATTCAAATATATATTTTTTCAAATACATATGTGTTTATTATATATATATAGTTCTTCATAAAACATTCAAGATCCCTGCTTTTCAGTGATGCAACAATTCTCCAAATTCGTTTTTTTAACCAGAAACTGGCAAAACGGAAATAGCACATGAGAAAATGAAGATCTCATGAGCTGAAAAGTTTATACTTTCAAGTATTTTGTTTTTTCATTAAGAAAATGGTTTTTGAGGGCGCCTGGGTGGCACAGTCGTTAAGCATCTGCCTTCAGCTCAGGGCGTGATCCTGGCATTCTGGGATGGAGCCCCACATCAGGCCTCTGCTGGAAGCCTGCTTCTTCCTCTCCCACTCCCCCTGCTTGTGTTCTCTCACTGGCTGCCTCTCTCTGTCAAACAAATAAATAAAATCTTAAAAAGAAGAAAGAAAGAAAGAAAGAAAGAAAGAAAGAAAGAAAGAAAGAAAGAAAGAAAGAAAATAGTTTTTGAATATGCTTTTTTTCAAGACTTTATTGTTAAGTAATCTCTACACCCAATGTGAGGCTCAAACTTACAACCCTGAGATCAAGGGTCACATGTTCTACTGACTGAGCCATCCAGGAGCCCCTCAATGTGCTTTTTTTTTTTTCAAGATTTTATTTATTTATTTGACAGAGAGAGGGAACACAAGCAAGGGAAGTGTGAGAGGGAGAAGCAGGCTTCCCACCAAGCAGGGAGCCCAGTGTGGGGCTCGATCCCAGGACCCTGGGATTATGACCTGAGCCGAAGACAGATGCTTAACAGCTGAGCCACCCAGGTGCCCCCCTGAATGTGCTTTTAACTCTACAGCTGAACAATAGAATATTCATCATTATAATACAGCAGGAATCTAAAAGAAAATGAGGAACCATTCCAAATTCTTCAGCAAGTATTATCCACGATCATGCACATATGCTTCCACTCATTTCTCCAACCTACTACATGCTAGAAAAAGATTTTTTTTAGAGACATAAGCCTATAAGCATAGGGAGAATGAAAGACAATATTAAAGCAATAAAAGTTTTGAAATCTAGAAAGCAGGTGAAAGACTAGTCACTGAATTAGCAGATCCCAGAAAACTGAATCATAAGCCAACCATAGGGGAATCTGTGAAGTAATATGAATTACACTAACTTACCTCCAAGGGTACATATATGCATGGCACCAAGTATTTCTGGAACTTAGAGTGAGGGGGGAAGGGCAGTTGAGGACAGTAAAGCAAGAAAAATTGTTTTAAAAATCAGCTTAAGAGCAAGTCAAATCTCTAGATCTCTCTTCCGATCACACACCCAAAAAATTAGCCCACCCTCACCCTAGAAGAAAGGGACTGGAAGTTTATTCTCTGGAGTAAAATTTTCAAAATATCTTAAGGCCAATGATCTCTAACTTAGATTTCTATACCCAGCCAAACTAAATAGAAAACTAAAGGCTAGAATTAAGACATTTTTAGACAGGTCTCTAAAATTTTCCTTCCATGAACTCTTTCTTAGAAAGATATCATTTTATTCCACCAAAATGAAAGACAAAACAAATTGAAAAGAAGATGTGAGACCCAGGAAGCAAGAGATACAATTACTTTCAAAATGTAGATGTTTATCTCTTTCCCCCATAACAGTCTTAGGAGGGGAGGTTGGCTGCTGCTGGGCTCTGTGATGCCATTCAGAGATCCAGATTATGCCCCCCCCACACTTCATAGTCATTATTTTAGGGCCAAAGCTGGGTCACAGTCATACCAATTTTCCAAGTCTTGGGAAGAGGAAAGAAAACTCAGAGGAGCTAGAGTACAATGTTTGAAGGTCCAAGCAATGAAGTGCCATATATCACTTCTGTCCTACTCTGTGTCACTCACATGGGCATATTCCCCTGCAAAGATCCATTGGGGAATTTAGCCTCCGGCTGGGCAGCCACATGCCTAGAATGCTTATCAGCAAAGAAGGGCACAATGGGAAGAATTGATTTCGGTCACATTTTTTTTAAAGCAAATGTCTAAGACTGTGCATTCCAACAATGAATTCAGGTACATTATTACCCCAAAGAGGCCAATAGGAGCAGAGACCAGTAAGAACACAAAAGATGTCACCTCCTCCCTGGCAACCACAAGGTCATCTCAGGTGTTACTTCCTAAAGTCGCAACAAGGAAGGAAAGCAAGCCAAAACATTGTGCATGGGCCCAAAAGAATCCGTTTTCCAGACAGTTTAAAGCAGATAAGACTGTATTTCACTAAGTGGCACATTGAAAGTTCAATCACCCACCACTAAGCTCACTATTACCCTCCGATAAGTTAGGTCCTCATGGAAACATCCCATCAAATATCAAGAAATAAAAAGGCTTCAGTTTCTTTGCATATCTAGGGTTAGTAGATGTCAGAACCAATCTCCACTGATGGACATCAGCATACTTCCAACTTTTTGTTTTAAGCAATGCTACCAGAGGGCGCCTGGGTGGCTCAGTCGGTCGAGTGTCTGACTCTAGATTTCGACTCAAGTTATGATCTCAGGGTTGTGGGATGGAGACCTGCCTGGGGCTCCACGCGCTCCACAGAGTCTGCTTGTGATTCTGCCCCTCCCCCTGATGTTCACATCCTCTCTACCTCTCTCTCTCTCTCTCAAATAAATAATTAAATATTTAAAAGGAATTTTTTTAATTAAAAATAAACAATGCTACCGCAAATACGGGTGTGCTCACATGCACCTATCTGTGTCAGTACATTTGCCAGATTTGTTTCCTTTGGATCACATCTTAGCAATGAAACTCGAATTGAAGGGAATATCCTTTTTTTAAGGTTGTGGATATCCCTTGCTACACTCTCTCCGGTACGGTTGTCCCAACTTACAATTGCACAGTAGTGTACGGGAGTACTAAGCTGTCCCATTCTAAGTGTTGGAAATACCTTAAATACTTCACAGGAAATTCTTATTCTGAAATGCCCCTCTAGACAATTTTGTTTTCACGGTGCATCGTGTCCATTGAATACAGATCTAAACTGAGAAACTAATAGGGAGGTGTTAAGCTCAGGAATAAGTAATAACTCATTTCTGATCACTTAGTAAGATGTTCTGTGATCAGTGCGGTAGAAGAAATACCTAACAGAGACCCAGAGTCACTACACTCAATAGCTACTTCTAGGACTAGGAGCTGTGTGACATTGATAAGTCACTCAACCTCTCTGGGCATCAGTATCTTTGTCCTTACAAAAATCGGAGATAGAGATGAATTTATTAATTTCTTGTCCCATAAAGTATCAGAAATCTTAATGATAATAAATGTTATAACTTTCATTTGAGTCAGAGACCCTTGCCTACAGACTAAGCCATGCATGATTGCCGCAGAAAACTCAAAGGAGATGAAATGTTTCATTTTGTACCGTCACCAAGATAATCTCACCGGAAACCTCATTAAGGATTCCCCTATGCAAGAGAGCAACTGCTGGCTTACATTCAGATGGATGGCGGTAACTAATGTAAAATTTTCAGCATCATTTCACTTAAATTCAAAATCCAGATTCAACAAACATTTATTGCGCCGGAAGCTATCCCACGTGAAGAATATGAAACAGTGACCCTGTCCAAAAGAAGCTGACGACATAGTTAAGTCATTTTCTCACAGTGGGGTTTTCAACCTAGAATCATTTCTACTTAAATACAAGGAGAGAATACGAAGACTAGAAATGCCAAAATTAAATAAAATTTCCAAACTAATCTCAAGATTGAGGCTCACTTTTAGTGCTTACATGCAGATTTTTCTTCATATTTAATATGTTTGGTGTATTTTGTAAATAAAGGACGTTAATAGATTTGAGCTCTGTGTGTTGTGTGTGTATATATAATCACTAATAATGTATACTAATTCAGTGTTAAAATTAACTATTTATACATTTAATAATGCTTGAGTCAAAGTTTCAAAATTAACGGAGAAATGTGATCGACATCAGAAGAGTAACATGCTATAAAATACAATTACTTAATTTTAAAAATTAACTCCATCTAATTAACTAATACACCAATTAAGCAATACGTAATTAAGTAAGTTATAGTCCCTGCCACTTAGTCATTTAATCATAAAAGCAAAGCATTTTTATAAACAAATAAATATGAAATCTATTAATTAAATGTGTGGTTGGAGCTAAGAATAAGCATTAAGAATAAAAATTATTTATTTCCACAATCTGTGTAATCAGAAAGCAGGTCTGTGATCCAGGGCATAATTATTGTATTAGCTTAGAGTACTTGGTATGGAGTGTGGCTCAGTCCCTTAGTTTGAATGCTGGCTCTGCCACATACCAGCAATTTAACTTCATCATGTTGTTTTCAGAATTAAATGAGATAATGCACAGATAGTGCTTAGCATAACCCTGGACACCTGGAAAATCCTAGGCACAATTATTACCTAATCAGTCTGGGAAACAGTCAGCTTCATGCATAATTTGATATCAAACAGAATTTTGTACACATGTATCCTTATGACCTAGTTCATCTCTGTGATTGGTACGGAAACTAGAAGAATGGGAGGGCAGGAGTGTTCTTATTTGGGTAAAGGTCTATAAAGTCCTGTCCTCCAGCAAAGTTCTCCTTTCTGTTCAAGGGAATTGGGGTATTGCTACTGAAATTTTCACCCAGTCCCACTTGCAAACCACTTTTGCAAACTACAGTCTGATGACTGTCGGCTCACATTTCCAAAAGAGAACGGACGTAGATGGCTGCTTGGAAGGGAGACAACAGAAAAATTACTCTGGCTAACGTCAAGTGGAGAAAATCCGCTGGAAGGAGATTAGGAATGGGAAGACTGTAGAACCAGGTTTGGGAGCGGGGAGAAACAGAGGCGAATCTGGAGGGTAGAACCAAGCTCACGACCTTCCTCACTAAGAATTTTCTGTTCAGAAGCCTCCAGTGAGGATGGTCTGAAGCCTTCTCCCATCTCTTTGCAAGGTTTAGGACACATGCCCCAGCCTGTCTGTACTGGGACAGAGAAAAGAAAGATGTGTTCTTTCAGACTGCGCTGGCAAGATACCAATGCCAGAACATAGCAAGGGATGGATGGATGGATGCTGTGAGAAGTGTGAATGGATTCTGGACAACCTCACAACATGGGGTGGTCACAGACAAATTCATGAAGAATCCATGGAACTTCATGAAGATAAAATATAATTGTATTCAAGGCACTGGGTGGGGTTCTGGGGAAACAGTGTAAGCTCCTTCCTAGAGAAGTTCAGCAGCCACAATCTTTTTTTTTTTTTAATTTTACTAATTTATTTGAGAGAGAAAGAGGGCAGGGGGAGGGGCAGAGGGAGAAGAAGAGAAAGAATCTCAAACAGACTCTTTACTGAGCACAGAGCCTGACGTGGGGCTCGATTCCATGACCCTGAGATCATGACCTGAGCCAAAATCAAGAGTCTGTCACTTAACCAACTGAGCCACCCAGGCGCCCCTCAGCAACCACGATCTTTGGAAGGATTCATATTGGGAAAGGATGCATGAAACCAGAAGACATCATAAACCTGCAGAGTTCTGACGTCGTTGAGGATTAAATATGCACCATGTCTGTGAAAATCCTTCATAAAACACAGCCCACTCGGCAAATGCAAAGTGATACATCACTCTTACTCGATATGTATTAGAAAGGTAGACACCGGGGCGCCTGGGTGGCACAGCGGTTAAGCATCTGCCTTCGGCTCAGGGCGTGATCCCGGTGTTCTGGGATCGAGCCCCGCATCAGGCTCCTCTGCTAGGAGCCTGCTTCTTCCTCTCCCACTCCCCCTGCTTGTGTTCCCTCTCTCGCTGGCTGTCTCTGTCTCTATCAAATAAATAAATAAAAATCTTTAAAAAAAATATTATAAAAAAAAAAGAAAGGTAGACACCATGGGGGCACCTAGCTGGCTCCGTCAGTGGACCGTGCGATTCCCGATCTCAGGGTCGTGAGTTTGAGCCCCACGTTGGATATAGAGACTAGTTAAAAAGAAAAATCTTTAAAAAAAAAAGAAAGAAAGAAAGAAGGAAAGAAAGAAAGAAAGAAGACACCAAATATACATACAATTTACATACAAGAAGAGATAAGATTTCTCTTCCCTCAACCATTGTTCCCCTAGCAACTCTCTTGTCTTTTATTTTTTTTAAAGATTTATTTTTTTGAGAGAGAGAGAGAGAAAGAGAAAGAGAGTACAGGAGTTGGGGGAGGGGCAGAGGGAGAGAGAAAATCTCAAGCAGACTCCCCTCTGACCGAGACCAAGAGTCGAGGCTTAGCCAACTGTGACACCCAGGCACCCCAACTCTCTTCTCTTTTAACAAGATTGTGTTTTAATCACGGCGAAAATAGAATTTTAAAGAATTTTTTTTTATTTTTAAAATTTCAAGAAATTGTAGTTAGAAAGAATACATACACTCAGGGTATGCTAAATACACGCACACACACAGGACCCATTTTATAAACCTACTCATAAAATAATCCTACAGCTTTAATTGGTAATGTTCAGGTATGGCAAAGAAGGAACCTCAGAACGGGCAACGCTTCCCAATGAGGCCCATCTCTGGAGCTGCAGTCACATAGGAATTCAGGGGATGTTCTGACATTAGTACTAGGAGGACTAATTTGTTTGCATCTGTTACATTTACAGTGCTTAACTTTTCAACGCCAAGACTGTCAAATTTCCAGGAAATGTTTTATTCTCTCAGTTTCCTTTGTCTGCAAAATGAAGCTATCACTGAAATATTTCCAGGGAAATCCCAGCGGAGATCTTTATAGACAAAGGGGTAATTGCATAGATGGAATGAATTGGCTCTAAGACTCCGTACATGTAGAAAGGCAGATAATATTCCGATGATAGTGAGGTTAGCAAATTTGGGGTTTGAGAGGTAAAAGACACAGAGCAATATAGATGCCTTATAGTGACAAAGAAGGCAAAGGAAGTTTTAAGAAGAAAAAAGCAGGTTAAAAAATACCTTTTCTATGCAATGTTCAAAAAAATTATGCATTTTAGGGGCGCCTGGGTGGCACAGCGGTTAAGCATCTGCCTTCAGCTCAGGGAGTGATCCCGGCGTTGTGGGATCAAGCCCCACATCGGGCTCTTCTGCTATGAGCCTGCTTCTTCCTCTCCCACTCCCCCTGCTTGTGTTCCCTCTCTCGCTGGCTGTCTCTATCTCTTTCGAACAAATAAATAAAATCTTTAAAAAAATTATGCGTTTTACTAAATGTTAAGGAATCCCAATTATACTAAAGTTCTATAAAATGGAAANCACTCCCCCTGCTTGTGTTCCCTCTCTCTCTGGCTGTCTCTATCTCTTTCGAATAAATAAATAAAATCTTTTTAAAAAATTATGCGTTTTACTAAATGTTAAGGAATCCCAATTATACTAAAGTTCTATAAAATGGAAACAACAACAAATCCTATTCGTTTTCTTAATAACATTTTTTGATAAGTAGAGCATACACTTGGATGCAGTAGTTTATCTTTTTTATATTTAATTTTTATCTTTCTTAAAATGCCTTTAAATTCTAAGAAATATTTGCCTACCCCATATGCTTAAAGGTGGTCTCTTTTTTTCCTGGAAGTTTACTATTATTGCCTGTACTTTGAGTCCACGGTCCATCTGGAATTATAGCTTGTATATGGTATAACATAAGTACTGCATTTCTCACTTCCTATCCAATTGTTCCAGAATCATTTATGGAAAATACTCTCCTTTTCTTCACTGAATTGCTTTGTGTCTCTGTTGAAAATTAACTGACTACGTATGAATGGGAGCATTTCTGGACTCTTTTATTAAAGTCTATTTGTCTTCCCTTATGCATACAACACTGCTTAAGTATTGTAATTTTACAGTAAGTCTTGAAATCAAGCGCTGAAAGTCCTCCCACTGGATTCTTCTGCAAGATGTTCTTCGCTAGTCTAGGTTCTTTGCATGGCTATATAAATTTCAGAGTCAGCATGTCTTGGGCGCCTGGGTGGCTCAGTCGGTTAAGCATCTGCACTCTGCTCAGGTCATGATTCCAACGGCCTGGGATGGAGCCCCATGGTGGGTTCCCTGCTCAGTGGGGAGTCTGCTTCTCCCTCCCCCAGCCCTTGTGCTCTTGCTCTCTGCTCTCTCTCTTTCCCTCTCAAATAAATAAAATCTTAAAAAAAAAAAAAAAAGAATCAGCATGTCAATTTCTTTANAAAAAAAAAAAAAAAAAAAAAGAAAGAAAGTTTAGAATAGAGTTATCACATCTGCCCTAAACAGTCTATCTCTGGACTTATCCACAAGGATAAGTACCTATTTAAATCTATCCTATTTAAGCCACTCTCGTTTTGGATGTTTTTCACTGAAAACCAAACTTAATCATAATTGATACAAGCTTTGCTTGCCTCTAATGGACAACTTGCTAAGCCCTGGACCAATCTCGATGGCCAAGGAAGTCCGATGGAAGCAGCTCCTGCAGAGCCCCAAGAACCGATTGCAGAGAAGAGCTAGTTGCCCAGGAAAGTCAGGACGGGAGCTAGAATTAGCAGAAGCTAAAAGGAAAAAGGGTCGATAACTCAGCATACATCTACCATCCTGCCGGCACAGCCCCAAAACTAAACAGGCTGGAGAATACATATGCTTTGGTTTGTTTTGGGTCTGATGTGGTTTTTTTGAAAAAAAAAAAATTCATTTGCTTTAAAATGTACGTCTAGACATCCAGTTGCTTCTACGTTCTGAAATAGAAACAATAGCATCCAAAGAAAAGCATATGAAAGAGACATGTAGTGATCCCAGGGATCCCCAAGCGTGGTCTGCTGAAGACCTGGCAAGCCAACTCAGCTTTCGGAGAAGCCAGAGGTCCTCGATCCTATGAGGACCAACTATTGCACCTGCCATATGAGGGAGCCTCAAAAAGTACTTTGTTTGTTTCTGCTTTTTTTAATTTGATTGGCACTGACCAAACAAGCTTAAACCAAAATAGGAAGGGACGTGGTTTCAGATCGGGAAGTCACTACCGGAAAGTTAATTTAAAAAGCCAAGTGCTTGAGGGGATGACCTCTGCCAAATGTTTTCCGGAAACCCAGATGAAGTTAGGAAACATGGATGTGGCCGATGTACAAACCCCAGAGCAAAACCCAGACCAGTCTCCCTATTAATGCCTGATGACACTGCATGGGCTTTATAATTTGAACGAGATGTTGAGAGATGACTTAAGTCATACAGGTGGCAGAAGATCGAATTTCCTTGGAAATGTCTCCCAGCCTGGGTTGAACTCCCTGCTCTGAGTTAGCGGGCTGATCTTTGCTGTGTCAGGCTATGGGGGAGACTGAGAGACGTCTCATCCCATGAGGCGCCTAACCACATTTCAGAAGGATGCTCAGCTGTGGCTTTCTGAGGATCACTCCCTCTTTCTCCTGTGCCCTTCCCTGATGCCATCATATCACGGTCTGAATCATAACTTCCCAAGTAGTACAGCCAGAAAGAAACTTAGAGGTCAATAGCACCCAACATCCTCATTTCCAGATGAAGAAACTTGCAAATAAATTCTGTAGAAATTTTGTTTCAAGTGTAAGAGTCTTTCCTTGCCCTTGAACAAGAAACATTTCTGTTTTGTGTTTATCTTGTTTCTTTCCCATGGTTCATTTTGTTTCTCCTCCTTCTGGAATCATCTATCGCAAAGCTCTCCCTCTGTATCAACCAACCAAACGTACTGAACTCTAAAACAAATGAAATGGAAAAGCAAAGACAGACTTTCAATGTTGAAGTGTATGGGGGACGTGACTGTGTATTTAATTTAAAGCAATTCACCTGAAGCATTATCCTCAACCCGATGGTACTGTTTTAACTAAAACCCTGTGTATCTACAGTGTTGTGTCAGATAGATTATAAATGGAATTAAATGGACGGGATCCCAGGCTCCAGATTTACGTACCATGCAGGGTGCTTTAGGTGGGTGGATGGCTCTTCCTAGGCATCACCCATGACTTCATAGATCTCAAGTGTAGGTAGTTCTGTGAGCACCTCAGTAGGCTTCTCAGGCAGTCACACACCAAGGGGGTGTCCTGGACTAAGGCTAGAGACCACCCTGCCTTCACATGGCCCATATCATCCCCTCACGTGGTACTCTTAGAGACCACCCCTTCTTTATGAGCTCTGGCTCAAGTCATGACCCACTACTAGCAAGGGAAGAGGACTTTCTGGAATGCCACTTTGTACGTCATCTTCCTTTCCTTCTTATTTTGTTTTATTTGCTTCTAATTTATTTTATTTAGCAGTATAATTTACATTTTTGTTAATCACTTTGCAACCTTTACGGGGCAAGGTATGATTTTTATTTTGTATTAATTATCCTGTATCAAGTGATACTACTCTGGGGGCACATAAATTCGGAAGTACCCCAGGAAGAGAACAGACTTTGGGATCATGCTGTCCTCCTTTAAATCTCTCTCCTGCCACTTAGTGCCTGTGTGATCTAAGATGAGGTATTTCACTTCTCTGAAATTCAGCGAACTAGAAATGAGAATATCTACCTCGGAAAAGGCTGTTAGGACTAAAGGTAGCATAGATAAAATACCCTGCACGTTGCCTGGTGCTGAGTAATCACCCATGTATCAATGACGACACTTAGTTATGAAGCTGATTATCCACAAGGTGTTTAGGGGTGACCCTATCTTCTTTTTTATTTTTTAAGATTTTATTTATTTATTTGACAGAGAGACAGTGAGCGGGAACACAAGCAGGGGGAGTGTGAGAGGGAGAAGCAGGCTTCCTGCTGAGCAGGGAGCCTGATGTGGGGCTCGATCCCAGGACCCTGGGATCATGACCTGAGCCGAAGGCAGACACTTAATGGCTGAGTCACCCAGGCGCCCCCAGGGGTGTCCTTATCTTCTAAACAGTATGGGGTACAAGCAAGAAAAGCAAACACAACAAGCAATGACACCAAACTAAAAACCTTCTCACAACAAAAGAAACCATCAACAAAATGAAAAGGGAACCTATACAACAGGGGAAAATCTTTGCAAACTTTGGATCTGATACGGGGTTAATATTCAAAATCTATAAAGAATTTATACAGCTCAAAACAACAACAACCACCAAAAAACCAATCCGATTTAAACAATGGGCAGAGGAACTGAATAGACATTTTTCCAAAGAAGACATCCAAATGGCTAACAGGTATATGAAGAGGTGCTCTACACCTCTCATCATCGGGGAGATGAAAATCAGGGGCGCCTGGGTAGCTCAGTCGTTAAGCGTCTGCCTTCGGCTCAGGTCATGATCCCCACGTTCTGGGATCGAGTCCTACATCAGGCTCCCTGCTCAGCGGGAGGCCTGCTTCTCCATCTCCCACTCCCCCTGCTTGTGTTCCCTCTCTCTCTGGCTGTCTCTCTGTCAAATAAATAAATAAAATCTTTAAAAAAAATAAAGAAAAAAGAAAATCAAAACCACAGCGAGATGTCACCTGACACCAGTTAGAATGGTTTGGCTCAAGAAGACAAGAGATAACAAGTGTTGGCGAGGATATGGAGAAAACAGAACACGCGTGGACTGTTGGTGGGAAATGTACATTGGTGCTGCCATTATGGAAATCTGTATGGAGGTTCCTCAAAAAACTAAAAATGAAACTACCATATGATCCAGCAATCTCACCTCTGGGCATATACCCAAAGGAAATGAACACAGGATCTCCAAGAGATGCCCACACTCTGGTCCTCATTGCAGTGTTATTCACAATGGCAACAGTCTAAGTGTCTATCGGTAACTGAATGGATAAAGATATGAGATATAGATACAATGGAATATATAATATATGTATATATACACAAGGGAATATATATATATATACACACACACACAATGGAATATATATAGCACACACATAATGGAATATTATCCTGCCCTGAGAAAAAAGGAAATCCTGCCATTTGAGACAACATGGATGGACCTTGAAGAGATTATGCTAAGTGAAATAAATCAGAAAGAAAAAATACAAATATTGTATGATATCACTTATACATGAAATCTGAAAAACAAAACTAGCTCATAGAGACAGAGAGTAGAATGGTGGTTTCAAGGGACTGGGTGGTAGAAGGAAATGGGGAGATGCTGGTCTCAGGGTACACACTTGTGGTTGGAAGAGGAAGATCTGGCGATCTAATGTACAGCCTTGTAATTAGAGTTAACAATACTGTATTATGTATTTCAAAGTTGCTAAGAAACTGGATTCTTAAACGTCCGCATCACAAGAGAAATGATAATTATGTGATGTGATACAGGTGTTAGCTAATGCCACCGTGGTAATCATGTTGCAATATCTAAATGTATCAAATCAACATGTTGTACACCTTAAGCTTACAGAATGCTTAATAAGAATAATAATAATAAACAAACAGGATTGAGCAGTTCCTGCCAAGTTAACAGGGCTGAAAGTAACTGCATCGGTACTGTACGTCTTCCCCTGTCCTAACGCCAAAGTGCCAACTACGACCTTCCCTAAGGTGTCATCTTGAGACAGGGAGCGAAGGCAACAGGAAAAGCAGAGGAAGAGGAGTCAGGAAGACTCCGTGGATGAATCAAATGAATGCCCAACAGTAATCAAGCCAAAGGGAGCCCTACTATATGACTGGCTCCCTGCTTGCAAGGTCACCAGCCAGGATGGGTCTCAGTACCCACTGGCAACTTATAAGAAGTTGATCAGAGTCTCTTACTGTGGAGCCCAGAAGTCTGTGATTTCACAAGCTCTCCAGGTGATCTCATGCACACCAAAGTTGGAGCAGTACTGCCGGAAAATGCTAATGATAGAAGGTAGCTGCAGCCGTCAGCCGGTCCGGATGGAAGAAGCCCGTGACTCATAAACAGCATCTCGCCTCCAGGATTCTCCGTCTGCAACTGCAAAATAATATTTGAAATAGCCACTTTCACATGTTGAAAGTTGGCCTTACGAGGTTATCTTGAACAATCAAAAGCTGTGATAAAACTGAATTTGCATTTCCACAAGGCCACATTTAACAAGGGTCAAAGAGTGGCACCCCTCTTTCGCATAGTCTGTGCCCTCCATTTTGCCATGGTCCCCAGCCGTCCCAATTATCATGGATCCCCACATCCCACCTAGAGACCCGTCAGCCCTCCCCACGTACATTTGGAATGACCAGTCTGGAGTTGGTTCAACTCCTCGATCCCCCATTCAGAAAAATAAAGCTCATGTCAGAGAGTTTAGGAAAAATCAGCCAGCAATTTAGGAACAGAATAATGTCTTATATAAATGGTAGCTGGTGTTACAATATCATTTATTAAAAGAAAAAATAATTTGAACCAGAACTCTGGCTTGCTTCTGCATCTGCTTCCCTTGTGACTGTCCTTGATGTTTATTTTCATGAGATTTCTCCCACATCAGAATGTTATTGGAAAAGGGACACAGGGTGATTTGCGGACTTTCACAGGAAACAATCCAAAAAGCAAACAGTTTTGCTCTGATACAGACTACATCTTGTTTTGGTATTACCTAGTCAAAATGTTTCATTTCTTCTTTTTTTTAAAGATTTTATTTATTTATTTATTTATTTATTTATTTATTTGAAAGAGAGAGAGCATGAGTGGGGGGTCACAGGGAGAGGGAGAAGCAGACTCCCCACTGAGCAGGAAGCCCCATGCGGGGCTCTATCCCAGAACCCCAAGATCATGACCTGAGCCAAAGGCAGATGCTTAAGCCACTGAGCCACCCAGGTACCCCCAAAGGGTCTCATTTCTAACAAATACCAGAAATTACACTTGCAATGGTATGCTTCTGTTTGTGCTGGAAGATGTTTCTCACGTATTTGTATAACATGGATATTTAAAGTTTCCCAGATGATTCCATTTCATGCAACCAGGTTTAGGAAACACTGACCTGTTCCACCCAACCATAATTCAATTATCCTCTCTCTGCCACCCCTGACAGACGGGGTGGTCATTTTTAAAATTATTTTTAAGCCAATCGAATTATTGGACAGTTCTTTCTTATGCTGAAGTGAAATTCACTACCTGCAATGCCTGTTTTCTACCTGATTCCGTTTGAAAGCTCTTTTAGGACATTTTGCACATCCCACCCCAACCATCTCTCCACTGATCTTTATTTCGTTTCCGAACTGAGATCTATTGCCCTCGTCATCTTTAGGAGCAATGATGAGATTAGTCTTTTATGAATATCTTATTCTGTGTCATACACAGAATTAGGAACTTTGGATCCCTTCTCTCACGTTACAACACAGAGAGTGAATTCTATTACCCATTCTTTCACCGGCAGAGCCAGCACTGGGTCCAAGGCAGTCGTGCTAGTCAAAGCTATGTTGGCCTTGCACCATTTGGTAACCAGATCTGGGCACAAATTTTTTTTTTTTAGATGGGAGTTTCTGGTCTAGGACACTATGTTTTCAGGTTTCAAGTTAATAAGCATATCATTGCATAATTTGTTTTAAACTCAGCCTCAGGGGCTCCTGGGTGGCTCAGTCGGTTAAGTATCTGCCTTGGGCTCAGGTCGTGATCTCAGGGTCCTGGAATCGAGCCCCATGTCGGGCTCCCTGCTCAGTGGGGTGTGCTTCTCCCTCTCCTTCTGCCCCTCCCCCCCATGCTCTCTGTTTCTTTCTCTCTCTCTCAAATAAATAAAATCTTCTTAAAAAATTTAAAAAATAAAGCCAGCCTCCTATCTGACTGGTTGGGTGATGAACCCAGGAAGATGCCAACATCGCCCAGCCCAATGCATGAGCCATCTCTGCGTCCACTCATAAGCGCCAGGGCACTGGGAATGAGCTTGTCAGGCCCTTAAACACAAGGACTAGAGTCCCGACAGAATAAGGGGAAGGACAGCATTGTATTCATTGAGGAGGAGGCTTCATGAGGGGTCGGGTGGTAGACACTATACCTAAGTTTTGACCATTAACTAGAGGCTGTACATGGCGGGGGTGCGGGGAGAGCCTGGATTGGTTTGTTTGCCTTTCAGTTTTGGTTTTGGTTTGCTTTGTTTTTGCTGGTCCCTGTTTCCCTGCATTCCTCTTCCATCTTCCATTTTAAAATAATCAATCAGTGAGGGGCACCTGGCTGGCTCAGTTGGTAAAACACGCAATTCTTGATCTCAGGGTCATGAGTTTGAGCCCCACGTTGTGTGTGGAGATTACTTACACATAAGATCTTAAAAAATAATAATAAATGAATGAAAACTAAAATTTTTTTAGAGAGAAAGAGCAGGCTTCACGCTCAGCACAGAGCCTGACACGGGGATCTATTCAAGACCCTGAGATCATGACCTGAACCGAATTCAAGAGTCAGACATTTAACTGACTGAGCCACCCAGGTTGCCCCTGAAAATTCAATTTAAAAACAACTGCAGCCTATAATTCCAGGGAATGCCACCCAAAATAAAGAATAAGAACTACAGAGTGGCCTGGCATGCTCAAATAACATTCATCTTTTTTCCGCATCTTACCTTACACAGCAGACATCATGAAACCTACGTATTGCAAATATGAGCTTGGAATTTCTGTGTCTTTGTCAGAGAGAGATGAGTTCATTTCCGAGGCCTCACAGACTTCTCCTAGGATTTTGTTCTATGGGACTGCATCTTTGCAGACAATCATTTTACTGGAAGTGCGTTTATAAGATGTGACTTTTTAACCATTTACACAGTGGAGTCAAGTGTGTTAAACAATGACTTGCCTTGCGTTGTAGATACTGTTTCAAATTCCGTTGGATGGCTGCTCCAAAAGAAAAATAAGTGTGAACTCCAATGTATGTTTTTATTTTTAAACAGCTTCAGCAAATGGAGTCTCTTCTAATTGAAAGTTACTTGGTGTAATTATGCAGCCTCATGAACAATAGCAAAGTCAGTTTGCAATCACTTGATTTATTTCAAGTTCTGCCACTCTGCCGTTATTAAATTAATTCACCTTCTAATAAAAATAATTCCTAATGTTGAGAAAATACAGATAAGTAGAGAGAAGCTTTATTAAGATCATCAGTATTAAAAATAAATCCTTTTTTTCTCATTAAAGAAGATACAGTCAATTTAATTAATTCACATTAATCCCTAGTTGACATTAAATTCATCTAAAAATCTACACTCATATAGATTATTAACACGGAGCCATAAAAAATGTTTAAAATGATTACTATATAAAAGAAACCGTTCTAAAGATTCAAGTGATTATATTTTAAAATGTTCTACAGGGGCGCCTGGCTGGCTCACCCGGTGGAGCACGAGACTCTTGATCCCGGGGTTATGAGTTCAAGCCCCACATTGGGTGCAGAGATTACTTTAAAAAAATAAAATCTTAAAAATAAATAAAATAAAATGTCCTGTGGATGAACTAATATTCTGAGGTCATTTTTTCAGTTTATCAAATACTTGTAATTTAGAAAAACAAGAAATCAGTGGAGCAACTTTTCTAAGGAAAAAAAGTAGAAAATTTTACTAGGATATTGACTTAGGATTGATATTTCCTTCTAAATTAACTGAAAGTGATCACACTATAAAAATTGAGCCCCAAATGATCTTCACGCTTACATCATTTAAATTCTTTTTTTTTAATTAAAGATTTTATTTATTTATTCGACAGAGATAGAGACAGCCAGCGAGAGAGGGAACACAAGCAGGGGGAGTGGGAGAGGAAGAAGCAGGCTCACAGCGGAGGAGCCTGACGCGGGGCTCGATCCTACAACGCCGGGATCACTCCCTGAGCCGAAGGCAGATGCTTAACCACTGTGCCACCCAGGTGCCCCTACATCATTTAAATTCTTATTTTGAGAGACGGCTCTATTTTGTGACGATTTCTGATATTTTGTTCCTTTACTTTTTCTAGAAAAGGAAAATTATTATAAGGTAATCAATAGTTCACCTCCAGCACTGTCACATCATTCTAGATTGTAAAGCCACCTTGTTTATCTTTATGTACGAACTTATTTTAATTGGACTTTTAGAACTGACCTCTAATTATGAGTAAATACCAGGTGGCATATTTTTATTCTGGCTTTATAAATCTGTTTTCAGGCTCTAGATCACTTAACAAAAAAATGTCATCGTGTATGTTTAACACGAATTTCAGATTTTCTCATCCCNGAGTTCTCATCCCAAGTCCCTGCTGATCAGCGTTATAAAAGCGTAACTTCGGTTCATGAGCTCCTTCACACAGACTTCAAGTGTTCTACCAGAGCAAGACAAGTCAAGCAAAATAACTGTCCTTTCAATGTACACTGATGTAAAGAACTCACCTTTCACATCACATAACAACGACAAGAAATAGACTTGTATTTTACCCAGCTTTTCAATTTCATGATAAGCTCTAGAGCTAATTAATTTAATAGACTAAAAGATGCCAATTTTCTTTATTTACTTTTTTTGTCTCGATAAACATTAGTGTGCTTGAGTGGACACCTCTATTTTCCTTGGAGCTTTAAAGCTTCCTTTCATGTGGGAGAAAAATGGCTAAATATGTCAGGGTTTATCAAACAGAGCCTTGCTTTTTTGGCTGGTCCCTTTTGCCTTATCTAGCAAACACATTACCCTCTCCATCAAAATGTGGCAGAGCAAACATGCGGTAGGCCCTCACACATAACCAGAGCTACCTTTAAACAGCCTCTGGACTCTTTAAACTCAGCTAGAAAGCTGATTAGGTCCCAGATCTTGCACATTATCTCATTTTTGATAGCTGTGCTATGAAAAAGCAATAAAGAAAAAGCTGTCTAATAAGAAGGCCAGTTAAAGTGTCTGCTTACTTAAGAGCTCTACTTAAAAGGAAGGGGGAAAAAAGAACTGTGTAAACTGGTTTAACTATTTGCAAATCCCAAAGGGAGTAGCATTCAAAAAAAGAATTTGTATGTGAGTTAAAGGGGAATCATGATATTTCCTTAAATCTCAGCATTCACGTACAGGAAACAACTCCATCGTATCTGCAGGGAGTTCTCATATCTCTGTTTAGTACATTGAAAGCAACTTTGAAGCTGTTGTTTGTCCAAATACCAGAAAGTCAAAGATCCCTTCCAGGCCTGTGGAACAACCACAAAAAGACACATAGGAAGTTATGTATATTTCACTAACATTATCTTTCCCTGATCTAAAAGAGTAACTTAATTAAAACGTGAGAAAATATCTAACCCTGAAGTTGATGTGAAGCATCCGAGACTCGCTTCTCTTAGCAAACAGAACAATGACAGATGATATTTAGGAGGGAATAATTTTAGCAATATTTCTCAACATTTTAACACATGAGCAAAGTACAATGCCTATGTCTCTGCGTCATAACCTCCCCGAAAGTCCAAATTCCCAGGACTTTACACATTTCTGATGTATATGCCCAGTGGAAACAGTCTTACACCATGGAGCAGAATGAAAAGAAAAGATGTGAGTAGGATGTGGAATGCTGATTTAAAGAGATGATGGGGTGTGGTTCAAAGTGGCAAGGTCAATGTTAACATGTGTAAGAAAACACCAGCTCCTGTCTGGGCTTGTTTGCAAGATTTCGTTGGGGAAGTGACATAAAATGAAAACTATTCGTACCTGAGGTTCTGCGATTTAACTGTAACAAAAGCAAGTCATATCTGTATCCATGTAGAGTGACTGGGAGGGCGTGAGGAGGGGTGCTGTTAGCTGCCTTTCAAGGACTCTGGTTTCACTTAGCTCGGATCTTGAGTTACTATCTGGAAAGGCAATAGAGCAGCTCAAAAACATAAAGAAAGATATTCCATAGTTGAGGTAATGCTGCTTTTATTCCCCACTGAAACGGGCATTGTTTTAATTTCAAAACTCAACATGTGAAAATAATCAAACCCTGAAAAAAATATATGATTTATTTCTTTTCCTTTCACATCAAGGTCCTAGTTTTTAATCAACCTTCTAACATATGAGGGAAGATCCCTTTCTGCTAAAAATAAATTTCAACTCAAACAGCTTAATAGAGTGTAGTGCCTGCCACGTAGAAAAAGAGTATCATAAAACCCCGAGGATGTTAAAATATGCCACGAAGGATTTAGGCACATCAGGCAGAATGAGGGTGGAGTGTGCCGGCATCCTTACCAATGAGGGGCTGAGAAGTCAGTCACATAGCTGTTTGCCTTCTTAAGTCTCTTAGTAGAGTTTCCCTGTGATTTGGTATACAAACAGCTCAGTGGCGTGCCAACCACACCCTGGAGTTGCATTTTACTTTGTTTACAAAGAAGGTGACTTGGAGCACCTGGGTCGCTCGGTCATTAAGCTTCTGCCTTAGGCTCAGGTTGTGATCCCAGGGTCCTGGGATCAAGCCCCTCTTCGGGCTCCCTGCTCCACTGGCAGTCTGCTTCTCCCTTTCCCACTCCCCCTGCTTGTGTTCCCTCTCTCGCTGACTCTCTCTGTGTCAAATAAATAAATAAAATCTTAAAACAAAACAAAAAAAAACAAAGAAGGTGACTTAGTGTGTCTGGGGCCTCGGGAGACAGGGACAAGGACAGTCATTGCTTTGCCCCAGGGGCAGTTTTGCACTCAGCACAGCCCAAGTTTGAGTTGCAATGCTTTAATAGGACCACTTGATAATTAGAGTTTAAGTTGTGGAGTCTAGGCACAACATCTTGGGTGACCATAACTAAAAGCACTGTTGTCAATAATAAAATTAATGAGACCCTGATGCATATATGAGCTATGATAATAGCAGGTGCCAATCTAGTAGTAAATATACAGCAGACACAGCTTTAAGAGCCTCATGTATTAACTCATTTCCTACAGCAACCCCTGAAGTAGGTACTATTATAACTTCACTAGATGAGGAAACCAAGGGACAGAGAAAGGAAGTAACTTGCCCAGGGCTGCAGAGCTAAGAAGTGGGCAAACTTCAGAGAAGTTCCTTTGTAGATGTGTCTGTGTGTGAATACATATTAAATATGATAAAAGTCCTCCCACTGGAAAGAAATGGGGTCCCACCCAATTTATTTGTCTCCCCAGGAGACAACATGTGGAAGTTTTGTTTGTTTTGTTTTTTTTCATCATTAGGGGTAATATACATTGAATTCTATTCAAGAAACTTGGTAGTAGATGGCTTTTAAAAGGTTTATGTTCAATGCAAGCCGATGATTTGTAAAACATTTTGGAAAATGGCTGCAAATTGATTCACATGGTGTCTCAAAACTCCTTAGCTCAATTAATTAAAATGTGTAGATTTCATTCACCACAAATTGGCCTTTCCTTTGCCTTGCTTGATTTGCCTTAGTACCCCCTGGCTGACACTCTGTCATAGGTAAATATTTCCTTTGTCAGTCTACCTTTTTCTGTGGATATTGTGTCTGTACTTACTTTTGATAATGACTTTTTTTTTCTCAGCAGAAGGATGCATGTCCTGGAGTTTTGCAAATATTTTGGTTTTTGTCATTGAACACCATCTAGGGATAAATAGCAATATCAAAAAAATTTTTTAAATGCTGAATATTATTTTTCAGCAAAAGAGGTATACCATCGGAGTCTCTCAAACCTTCCCCAAATATAAGGGACACTTAAAATATTAGCTGGAATGGAAAGTGTAGATCACACTTGATTAATTTCCTTACCATCATTATAAAGTACACAATCAAGCACAAAACTGCATTTTTGTGAATCCACACTAAAGAAGGAGGGGAAATGAATGAATGAGTGGATGAATGGATGAAAGAGTAAGGAAGTTTTAATTACAAATGTTGCCATTGCTGCCATCACTGGGGTATACAAGATTTTTTTTTTCTGCAATGTTAACCGAAGAGCTGATGAGAAAAATAACTACTGAGATGTGCTGAATTATTTGGGGGGGGGTGCAATTATGCACTTCATATCTTTTTTAAATGCTATGACTCCTCACCCCCTGGTGCAGCATTGTACACTTGTGCAATTGACCACATTGGTAATGACCTTCCCAGCTGATCTAGAATGACAAAATGAAACTCCGGTAGACGGAGATACATAGCAGTGCTAGGATTGCCTTTCCGGGCTTCGCGAGTCAACCCAAGAGTTTCTAAAGGACGCATGTAAAAGTTCCAAACACAATAAACAATAGCACCTCTATTACTGAGAAATAGCACACATCTGAGACTATACCTTTACACACACACACACACACAAAACCACTGCTAACCAGATTAATAGTAATCCAAGAAGATGCACAGAAAAGCGTGTTCCATTTTGGAAATATTTTTCAAGCACAAATTAGTTGGTACACATACATACCCATTTGTACTTTGTTTGTGGTCGTTTTTAAAAGCCAAGGAGAAAGTTCCTTTAATCCAGAAATCTCATAGGAAGTAATTATTCCTTGGTCCTTCAGTAGGTAGGGCTATTTTCAGAACCACTCAGATGTGCCCAGATTATTTGAATCATTTAATTGAAGAGACCCAAATATTAGGGACGTTTATGGACAGTTTGTACTTGTGACAAAAAAAATCTTTCCTCACTCACAGGGGTCAGGGTTTAGGGGTGGAGGGGCGGATCATTGAAGCCGAGTAAAATCTGCTGCCCAAGGACTTCAGGACCTAATTCAGGACCTAATTCCCAGGGCAACTTCAGGAGACCTGGCTGTAAAAAAAGAACCATTTTTGTCTGCCTTCCTCCTGCTTCCATATCCCAAACCTGTTATTGAAAGAAGGAGAGCAAAGGAGAAGAAAAAGAGAAGGCCACACTATTTGACATTTTCACCACCACCACCACCCACCACCAAGCCACCCCCCCCCCAGTTAAGGAAATGTTAGTCCAGCCACAAATTGAAATGAATAATCTGATTACACTGGAGGAACCAGGGTAAATAAAGGTTGTGTGCTCTGTAATTATACAAGCTGAACCATCTCAGGAGGTATTTAAAATATTTGGGGGTTGCAGGTGGAGAAAGGTTTCTTGGCAGTAGTTGTTCATTGAAATCTCTTACAGGATTTTTTTTTTTTTTTGAAACCTAGTCTGTGATGCACAGCCTGCTTGCTGTGCTAAATTATGAACCAAAGGCTTTGGGGTGGGAACAATCAATCAAAATACCTGGGGTAGTGTGTAATGTGCATGCTCTTGTCAGCATGAGCACGCTGCCCCTGAACACAGCCCCTCAGCAGGTTAAATAAATACGATACTGTACACAAGCCGACAGGATCACACGGCTGCATCAATCAGCTGTTGATAAAATACAATCTTCCTTTAATACACGCTGAGAAAGTTATTTAACACTTACAAAACCTATATCCATTTCTTGTCCTTTTTTTTTTTTTAAGTCTTCTTCCAAAGTGTAACTCTTTTAAAGGGCACGGGGAAGAAGTTGCGCGATCGAAACAGCTGTCTCACCAGGGGGTGTACCAAGAACAGCCGCAGGGGTGGGGGAACTGGCCAGAGGGTCCGTGAGAAGGCAACCCACACCTGCAGCTGTGCCACGGATCTCACAAACCTAGACGCCCTGTTGCAACTACTCCTGCAGGGAAGTCAGGCAGAAGCAAACCCATGTTACTTCAATTCCGTTCTCATTTCAGCTCATTGCAGCTCTGCAGTTTGCCTGCGTCTGGAACAGAGGAGCGAACTATTCTGGGTTTCTTGAGAAGGGTGAAGGGGGGGGCTGCAGGACAGAACATCATTTAAAAGGCGGGGGGCTCCAGGGAACTTAGAGAGGTGACCGCAATAGAGCTGGTGGTAAAGGGGAGATCGCGGATGACTTCATGGCGGTGAAACTTGGGGGGTCAGGACTAGGGAAGCAGGAAGACGATTGCCTTGAGTTAGCGAGAGTGCAAGCGCGCGTGTGCTTCGTGGCTTCGGGAAAAGCCTGTCTCCGAGGACGTATTCCACGCTCCCCACCTGCAAACAGGCGAAAACGCCAGGGGTGGGTGCCAGGACCCTCTGGAGCGCCGGCCCAGGCTGGGCTGTAATTTAAGCCCATGTTGACTTTCACCTCCAGCTCGCGCCGGGCCTCTGCCACACGCTCGCTCTGCCCCAGGTTAACCCCGGGGTCCTCTCCGTTGTCGCGCGTGGACCCTCGACACGGCGCGCGCCTGTGGCGGGGCCCGCCGGGGAGTGGCCGAGCGCCGGGGGTGGGGGTGCAGCGGCTGCGGAGAGGGGGAGAGCCCCGGGTAAATGCTGACAGGCTATCTCTTAACAAGTGAAGATTAATGTCCCATCTAAAACTAAGCTCCCCTAAGTGCCGTCGCGGCAGCAGAAATACTGGGAGCGAGGAAAGGCGTCGCCTGTCACTCAAAATGCCGATCTTTCCCAGCCTGTTGAAATAACCCGCCCGGGCAGCTCGAGGTGTTGACGGCCGCGTTTGTCAGCGCGTCGAGCCGCCCCGGACCCTCCTCGGCGGCGACCGGAGCTCGGAGCCAATCCAATCCGGGCGTCAGTGGCCGCCGCCAGAGCTGCTCCTCCCTAGATCACGCACGCCCTCCCCGCCGGCTTCCCGAAGATTCGCGCCGACGAGAGGCTGCTCTGGGGACCCAGGGTCCTGGGATCCGAGCTACTTAGGTCACCGAGAATCGGCTACCCGCACCACCCCCCCCTTCGCACGCAGGCTCGCCCGGGCGGCCACTGCCTCGTAGGCGCAAAAGGCGACCGATCGGGACCCGGCACCGAGCCCCGACCGGGACGACCAGCCTCTACCCCCTCCCACTCTGTCCCTCTGCGGACGCCGGACCCAGCCCCACGTCCAATTCGGAGGCCCGGGTCCGCTAGGCGAGATGCGGGGAGGGATCCAGGTGAGGAAGGGAAGGAAGGAGGAATCTGGCTGCCTTAGTAGCGCTTTCAACCCCAGAAAGTGGCTTAGGGTTCCCCCCTCCCCCCGGGTGCGGATTCCGCTTGCGGTGGCGGCGACCGGGGCCTCGGGGACTCGAGGAGGAGGCGACGGAATCCTTGTAACCTTTTTGGAGACTTTGCGCTTTCAAGAGCTCTTTACCTGAAACTGACACCCGCAAGCACTCTCCGGGGACCTGTTGGGCAGATGGAGTGGCAGGGCCAGGCGGGGCCTGTTGGCGAGACACGGGGACATTTGTCATGGGTGACCCGGCGCCTCGGCTTCTGAGCCCACGCCGGCGCGGGGAGGCCTGCGCTAATGTAATAAAGCGAGAGCGACAAGAGGAAAGGCCTCTCTCGCCCCGGGGCCGCCACATGCTCACTCCGTTTTACTGTCAGGGCTGGTCGAGGCTGTGGCTTCATTTCATATTCCATTAATATTTACAACAGCTATTGAATTTCCCATTACAAAGTTCACCATACACACCGCTAATATGAAATTTTAATAGTATTGTGCACATTATGAAAAGTCCCACCATTAAGAGGGGATGTGGGAGGGTCCTTGGTAGAAGTTGCCCTGGGAAGTTATCCTCCACTGAACGCTTGAAACGCTCCCACCCGCCCCCCAAGTCGTTAAATGAATTCATTTGCCACTATTACCATAAAGATGTGAAACGGTGGGCATGTTATCAATATTGAAATCAAAAGTGAGGGAGGGAATAAAGTGGGTAAAAAGCTCGCTGGTTAAATGGAGTTTGCGAAGTTGTGCGTGTTGGTGCTTGGCCTCACTTACAGTTGTCTCCACTCCTCTACAGCGAGCACTCCCCGGGGGGGAAGGAGGCGGGCGCGGAACCGGCGGAAGTTTCCAGGTCCGGTGGGGCTCTGGCTGCGGCGGTTCCTACGTGGAGGCTCGTGGCGCCGCGGACCCGCAGGTGTGTGAGGCCGCCCTCTGCTCCTGGCTTCCCTCCACTCTTTGCTCTAGTTCGCAAAGCTGCAGTGCTGGGGTGGCCCCGGGCGGGGGGGGCGGGGACCTTCCCCAAGAACCGTGAGTATCATCTGTTTGACACCTTCTCAGGACTGGCGCCCGAAGTTTCTGGTAGAAAGACTGTCCTGAGAAACCCCGTTCCTTTTCCAGAGTTGTGCGACCTAGCAGAAAGGGACAAGTGCTAACTTAGAGGGAAAGGGGGATGTGGGAGAAGGAAGAGAATGAATCTGGCCTGGACTGTTGGACGTGTTAAGGCACAAATGGGACCCCAAAGTCCTGCCGCCTAAAGTAGCCCAAAGGGTGTCAAACCCAGAGGCTCCAAGATGGCCACACTGAGTCCTGGGGTAGGGCTTCTCTCCACCGTGGAGCGGTGGGCTTGGGCTGGCTCACGGTCTGACACAGAAGAACGGCCGGGGAGAACGTCCCCTTCTGCAAGGGCTCCCAGGCCAGTGGATTAGGGGCTGCGCCCACCTCCTAGTCTTGTGCTAGACCCACCCACCTGAATGCCACCCTCCAGCCACCCTCAAGCCACCCTCCAAAGTGTGTCCAGCTTTCCCAGTTTAGGCAAGTGTAAGGACAGGCAACTTCCTGGAAGACCCAATCAGCCCCCAGACTCCCTCTTGGCTTCTTGGATTTAACCCTATCCTAGAGGGGATAGTTAGAAGCAAAATCTTACTTTATTTTGTTAGGGGGTGCCTATGGTGTAATTTCTCTCGTCTGCACTAGGCTTTCACACCCCCTGCCCACCCACCCTCACACCATCCCCTCCCCACGCTCCTGGGGTGTAAATTAATGGCAATACTTGACACGCTACTGTGGCATCTTAATAGGCTTCTATTTCTGCGATGAGAAGGCAATTTCTGTATCTTTAGGTTACTTTTCAGCTCCAGGAAAATGACAGTACCAGAAGGTAAAGATGGGTGGCATTTCCACAGGAAGATCTGGTGTTGATTTTTTTTCCCTGGGTTTTAAAAATTATTACTATTATTATTACCCCAATTTTGTCTGTGTCTTTTTTTTTTCTTTACAGCCCCTAAATGTGTCACGCTTTGTCACATCCTCTGTGTGTGTTTTTAGAGAACATTTGAATAAAAGGCTCGATGCCAGGTATTGGTGACACAGGGGGTGGAATTTGCAGCCGTTCCACAAAGAGTTGGCCGCCTCTATTTGCATAAGGTCAGAGTACTGCTCCAGATAGGACTTTAGCATCATCTCTGTCTCTTAGCAACACTCTTGCACTCTTGGTCCCTGCATTAAATTGACTGGTCCCTTCCTTTTCTTCCTTTCATTGGGAGGCTTACAATAAAATGTCACCCTTCCAACCTGTGCCTGTCACCCAGTAGGTCATCTGTATCTCCCCCTCCCCCCTCCCGTCCTCCTCCCCTCCTCTCCTCCTCCCCTTTCTCTCCAGTTCCAATTAGACGAGAAGATGATTCATTTGGTGGATTCCCAAAACTGTTTCATTTTCTTGTGTTAATTAATATTAATACCATTTCTCCCTTTGTTATTATTAAAAAAGCCCTCGTAAACAGAGGCGCGATAAGGAGCAAATTGCCAGCACCTGCCGAACAATGGGCCTGGAAAAGGGGTAATAAGGAGAGTGCAGATAGAGAAAGCAAGGTTTGGGTCAGCCTCCCCACCCATTTAGTTGACGCAAGGTTGAGCGCAGGCTGAAAACCCTTGAAGCACTTGGAATATGCCAGGCAGCCCTCTTGGCTCTGGGATGGGACGCAGTGACAGGATCCAGATGCTGATAGGTGGTGTTAATGGAGGGTCACGTTTGGACAATAGTATCCATCACTTGCCTCCTGGCTCTCCTGTCACATTTCTGACTACTCCATCACTCAGATTTGGGATAGATTCAATTATTACCTTCACCCTGGCAACGGGATATACAAATCTATGCCCAAAGGACAAAATTATTGCTATTATTTTTATTACTATTATTATTATGATTATTATTTTGACCGCACCTCTCCTCTTGTTCATTTTAAAAAAGGAAGCCCTTACATGTTCAAATACTCCTTTCCTGTCTTAGCCTACCAACAGCTGCCGAGTTCCTCAAGCCCACCAGATAATGGGCACTTAATTAACACAAAGAAACTTCTGTTTGAATGTCTGAATGATTATTGGTGATTTTTATAATATTATTGGTTGCCTAAATGAAATAGAGTCTGGATGTTTTCTCAAGTTTTGGAAGAGCCCAACTCAGGGTCTTGGGGCTACCTTGAAAAGTGCAGAGAACATGTTTCTTCTCTTTTGAGAAGTGTTTGCAACTGGGCAAAAACACAAGTTGAATTGAAAAGGGGAGGAGGAAGTGGAGACGGGGAATAGAGGAGCCCTGGGTATGGCCATTGCTCCTAAAGTTAAGAACTAATTTCTCTCGGGTTAAAGATACAGAAAATTAAAATCCTGAGAAGTTCTTCTTAAAGGGAATGGGAATCAGATGGAAGGAGTGGTGTCAAAGATCCTTTAAATTCTGTCTCTGCATCCTTGGACAGAGAAACAACTCTTTCTTAGAAGAGTGGTTTGTTTTCTGTAACATCCCTGGAGTGGGGCAAATGGGAAGGTAAAACACCCTGCTTTTCCCTGATATTTTCACAAACCCTGGCTTCGCTTTTTCCTCTCTTCTTCTAGCTTGCACGCCCTGTAATTCTTGCAGTCTATTGCTAGATAAATGTACAGGTAATGGGGTCTGAGAAAAGCAATCAGGGTTAGAAGTCAACTAGCTCCTCTTTAATAATTCACGCGTCATATTTCTTCCACTATGTCAAGTTTGCTAAAGAAGATGGACAGGGGCTGCCGGGCAGCCACTTGAGTTTATTATTCTAAGCCTCAGAAGGGAGGAAAACCATAAAAAGAGATGTCCCCGCTCTTCTTACAAAGGGGCTAAAGCCGTTCAGACCTTCCTCAGTGTTCTCTATCCCATCTTGCTCGCCCTGCTTTCCAGCTCCTCTCCAAGCTGCCTGGAAGATTTGTAAAGATAGGGGAGCCAAGACATATTCCTGGGGACTTCGCCTATTTCCGTTTACCTCTCCTTACAGGTCTGTCCCCTTGCCTCTTCCCCAGTGCCTTCATTCTTACTCTCTTCCAAGTGGCAATTCTGTCCTTTTTTTTTTTTTCTTTTTTTTTTTTTTTTTTTTTTNTTTTTTTTTTTTTTTTGGCCACAATACAGAACACCTCTGCCAGGTCAATCTCAGTTACAGATGACGGCTCTTTTTTTAACTTTCCTGCAGATGACCTTTCTTATTTTTGCAACTTTTTTTTTTTCCTCTGGCACTCTTGGTGACAGCTTCACATAGCTTCTACTTACATCTCTGTTCTCTTTCTTTTTGGAAGGGCGGGGGTGGGGGAGCATGAGATGTGCGATTTTCTTTACTCTCAATCATTGGCCTGTTTCTAGAAAGAGGGAGGGGCACAGTATATAGAAAGGACAAGAACATGTGAAATCAATGAAGTTTTAAGCATACTTAAGTTGAATTCTGGAGGACAAATTGATATGTCTGTGTGAATACATATATATATATATATATATATATATCCAGATATATATATATATCCAGATATATATATATATCCAGATTCCAAAAAGGGAGAGAGAACAAAAAGATACATAAAGATTTGATTCTTAGGTGGTAAGACTTTGCCCCAATGCAGAAATGAGTATTATGTTCAGGGCAGTTTGCATTTCCCTATTGCTCAGGTGGCACCAGCAGATTTCTAAGGATTCCTATTTACACAGACCAAACCAGGGAGTGATTTCGTTTAAAATTTCTCTCTCCCAATCTTTTCAAAAGCCAAACATTAGAGGAAGGCTTTCCATCCTGCGGGCTAAAACTTTTTCTTTGTGTGACTTATTGACTGGAAAGAACCCAAGAGTTGCACAGAACTTTTAGCTGCTGGGTTGTGGATGGCTAGTCATAAAAAGAGCAACTATGTTGCATTTTTCAGTTCTGAAGAGTTTTCAAACAAAAAGATCAGGATAAGTCCATTTTTGAGGAAACACTGTTTTATCTTCAAGGTACAATGATCACTAATGGCACACATCATGACAGAAAAATAGTATCTCCTATTCCATTCATTTGGTGACTTCAGTGCTATAAAAATGATCTATTTTCCAGGTGCCTTGCCCACTCAGTTTAGTGCCTCTCTAAATTTAGCACGTTTCTCCGGCAGATGCCCATGGTGGGCAATCACGATTTGTTTTTCAGCCTCAGTTGCTGTAGCATGAACTTTCCCAACTTGTAGTCACAGATTTGTTTTTCAGCCTCAGTTGCTGTAGCATGAACTTTCCCAACTTGTAGTCACAACACTGAAATGCAGATCTATTTATCTGACAAAGTTGTTGGGGGGAGGGATGGTTCACTGAAAGTCCAGGGGAACAGCAAACAATGGTTTATAAAAAATCAGGCATACTTGGCATGAGAATAAATAGTTATGGGGGGAAAAGAAACTTAGAGTCAAAGATTGGTTTGAGGTTGGAAAAACTACGTTGGGTTTGCGCTGGTGCAGGGGAGGGGTAAGATGTGTCTGAGATCACCACTCTTGGAAACCGCCTATTTAAAACCACTCCCTACAACTTTGTTGGGTCGTTACCTTTCATCCTCTTCAATCATCAGGCAAACGCTAGAGCAATTTTTCAAACACCCCGCTGGACCCAGCCCTCTTTAGAGAGTGGGAAATATTGATGGACACTAGTTACCTATTTGCAGTTTAGCTACTCTCTCTTCCTCCTCAAGGATAGACATTCATATTTTATTTGCATATATTTTTTTTAAGCCAGGATTGGGGAGGAGGCAAAGAAGGATCTGTAGGGGTTGGGGGTTTTGTTTTTGTTTTTAAGCTTTTTACTATAGTGTGCTTAGTATTGCTGGTAGAAAGTTTCTAGTTTTCTGGCTTTGATTAAGCTCCAGCCCTTCAAAAAAAAAAAAAACGAATTTTGTACGGAGCCTTCCTTTTGAAACTACCAACCATGTCTTCTCTAGATTTGAGAGATGAGGATGGAATTTGGATACACGTATTACCCTTTAGGGGATACAACGTTGCGCCCCCAACTCCTTTTCTCCTGCGCTTCTCCAGATAACTACCCTCCCCCACCCCCAATTCAACCGGCATCCTCCGACCACCCCAAAGCTTGCAAGCTTTCTTCCAGTTGGGGCGCTGACTTTGCGTTCCGTTTGGGGTCCCCTGTCCCACTCGGAGTTGACGGCAAGACAAGGCTCTGCAGGTGTGAGCAGTCACAAAGACAGAACTATTTTCCACTGGCGATGGGTGATGAAAAGCGTTTGAAAAGCTGCCAGGAAGAAAGGGGAAGGGAAAGGAGGGCGAGTTCCCCACCCTGCAAAATCAGCTCCTCAGAGGGACCCTGAGCCCCCGCTATGGCTGTGGTGCTGACTTAGCAGAAACCCCCGAAGACGCATCTCCCATCTCAGAGAAAATAGAAGTCAGCCCGATTTCATTTTTCTTCCGTTTTAACTAGGCGAGAGGGTGTAAACTCAGAGGCAAACCAAAACAACTCAAAGAAAATCTAATGCAACTGTGTACGGGGCACATCGTAGATTGTAGGCTGAACATCCCTATCGTCGCAGAGGTCCCCAAAGAAACAGTGTCCCGGAGAGAGGGAAATGCAGATTTCCTGCCTATAACCTAAAACACAAATTTGGGTGGAGGGGGGCGGCGCGAATTTTCCGGGGCGATCGCGGGCCGCGGCGGGCGGCATGGCTCCCGGAGGGAGGGTCTCGGGTCGGGTCGGGGGGACCGCGGGCTCTCAGGCGCCGGGTGGGGCGNCTCACACCTATCATTTGAAGCCATCTTCGCTCTGTCTTCCAAACATCTCGAGCATTTGTGATTCCGCTCGCCGCTCCTCCTTATTGAGTTCTCCGTGTCTCTCGGCAACTTGTCATAACCTGTAATAAAATGCCCTTTCTGGCGGGAGGTAGAGTCCAGAGGGCAGCGGTTCTATTTTCAACTGATAGCCGAGGAAAGGAGCCGCAGCGGCCTCCCTTTTGTCTGCCTCCGGCTTTAACTCCTGAGGGGCCGGCCCCGGGCTCCCGAGATCCCGGCCGCTGGGCGCCCGGCCGCGGGGCGCCCGCCCCCGAAACCACCCCTCCATCCCCCTTCGGTCTCTGGGCTAGGCTCTGGGAGAAAGTCCTGGGCTTCTGGGACGGTGCACACACGTGCCGCTAAGGCGTGTTCCTCAAAATGAGAAACGAGCCTGTTTGCGCTTTTCATTTTCTTTTTTTTCATGGGGGGGGGGGGGGGGGGCTTGACTTCGAGGAACAGAANCCCTTTTGTCTGCCTCCGGCTTTAACTCCTGAGGGGCCGGCCCCGGGCTCCCGAGATCCCGGCCGCTGGGCGCCCGGCCGCGGGGCGCCCGCCCCCGAAACCACCCCTCCATCCCCCTTCGGTCTCTGGGCTAGGCTCTGGGAGAAAGTCCTGGGCTTCTGGGACGGTGCACACACGTGCCGCTAAGGCGTGTTCCTCAAAATGAGAAACGAGCCTGTTTGCGCTTTTCATTTTCTTTTTTTTCATGGGGGGGGGGGGAGTGAGCTTGACTTCGAGGAACAGAACGGGATGGGGACAATTAGAATGATACCGAGGTCGCCTCGGCCAGCGTCCTGGGAGCTTTTCACTGGGCTGGTTATTTAACTGGTCCGAACCCTTTCCTTAATTAGACCCATCCTGTAATTATTTTCGTAAGGTGTATTCGATATTTTTCTATCCGATGTGTGAAGGTTAAGGGTTCCCACGGCCTGCGATGTAACCTCACCGGGGATGGAGAGCCCGAGATGGCCGGGGTCTGGGGTGTCCCGCGGGCCGCTGGGCCGGTGCGTGATCTTCACCGCAGGGGGGAGCGCCCCTGAAAGCAAACTCTGGCTTTGCAATTTCCCCTGCCCCCCGCCCCCGGTCTGGAACCCCCTCTCCAGCAGCTGCCATTCTGTATTTAGAAGGACCCCCTCTCCCATTTCGTCCAAGCTGAGGTCGTCGGAGGGCGACATGGAATCGACCGAATATTTTTCATGTATCTTTCACCATTTGTGACAGATGTCACCAGATTGGGGGGGGGAGGATTAGGAAGGCAGGCAAGGGTGGCAGGACTGGGAAAGAGGACCCAAACCCAGAATCCCTGCAACTATCTTCCTGCTGCCTTATTCTGTCCTTGGTTTATTTGTTGAAAGAGGGAATTAGGGTGGCCAGTCATGGCGATGGTGTGCGTGTCCCCTCCCTGACCCCTGAGGCCCCATATCCAGCCCCAGAACTCTTCATCCAGGTCCCCTGGATCGAGGAGGAGGCTGTGAAGTTACTCTCTTCCAGTTGTGAAGCAGAAACAGCCCACCCTTATCTTGCTCCCTAGGCCTCACGCCCTGACCTTCTCAGGGGCGTCTCCAAGAGAGATGTCCAGGGACTCAGGCCTGGCCCACTGAGATTCCCCACTTCCTGTGCCCACCCCCCTCTCCCAATCCACACACTCTCTGCTGATTTCTTTCTACCCCCGGAAGCTAGAAAAACCTTCAAAACGATACTTGAAAAACCCAAGTCACATTCTAGCCCCGCAAGGAGACCTGCAGAAAACAGCCAGCTGAGCTCTGCAGGCGATTTCCTTTTCTGGGGGAGAGTGGGGGAGGAGGAAGAGTTTGGGTCCTAAACTATGATAAGAGACAGATCCTAGGAACATTTGATTGGAGAGTAGGGGCTATTCGGGATTCCTCCACAGGAAAAGTCCCTTCTGTGTAGTGAAGAAAAAATAAACCCATTTCTGTCTCCTGCACGGCAGGAGCTGGTGAGATTTATTGGGGAGAAGTTTCATATATCTGGGCAAACTTAAGAAATGGAGGCTTTTAATCCCCCCAAAGGAGAAGAAAAAAATTAAGAGAAAAATAACAAGAAGACAGAAAATGCATTTGGGTCAGAGCAGTCGTTTTAGAAATACTCTCCTGCGTTGTTGACTGCAATGCCTCGTTTCTCTTTTTGTTTTATTTCTCAAGCTTGAAGTGTGGGTCTCTAGGAGGGCCCCCGTTGTTGGGTATCTGTGGTTTTCTGTGGGTGCTTCCGCCTTTATGAAGGTGATTATTGCCGTCGCTTTTACTCTCTGGACAAAGCCAGACTCCTTTTCCCCTGTGTGTCCTACTTTTGTAGAAACTATGAGGCCGTAAACCCTGGACACCGTCTTCATTTCAAACACTGTTCAGAAACACTGAGGACATATGTGAGGATTCTGACAATTACAGTCCCATTCTCCCCCAGTTAGCTCATAGGCTCTATTCAAAACGCAGCTATTTGGGGACATGTAAAAGCCAGTAAATTTCCCGATGCACAAAAGAAAATGGTGCTTTCTGCCCACTGCCTATTTCCACTCGAAAGTGAATAATGCCCCAGTTACCACCAGGCCTGACTTGATTTATCTTGGTTAATAGGATTAACGTGTCAGCCCCTCTCAAGAATTTCCAAATGCAGATCTGGAGTGTTCTGACTCGCTGGTGTCTTTTTTCCTCTCTGATGGACGTAATGATGCACCTCCAAGCAGAGGGCCTTTGTCCAGTGGGAGCAGGGAGATTATCTGTCTCCAGTGAAATAAGGCGTGTTGTAGCCCCCTCTGCCAAGACTCAAAGCCAGAACCCAGTCACTATAAAATAATTGTGTCACTACCTCGCCAGTGCCCTGTTCGTGTTGCATTTATCTTTTGACTGTAATTGAATGGTTGAAAAGCAAAAATGTAGACAAATTCCAGCTGTATTGAGATCTGTTTCTTCCTCCACTACCTGGGCCCATCATTAGATACTTTCCCTCTCTGCGCAGGAGGTCAGAGTGTATAAATATAAATTGCATTTTGCATTACTTCTAGATGAGTGAAGCTGTCAAAGCGATAATATGAGCTTTCAGTCCCACATTCTACCACTTCTTTCCCATTTTTTGGCCAGGAGGTCATGTGCAAATTGAACGTGACAACCCAGAAGACATGTCCAACAGACTTGTATTGTTACTCCGCTCAGCCTCCTGGCTCATAACAACATTAAGCCCACATTAGTCTCCAGCCTCCGCCAGACAGGAGCTCCTAACCATGGGACCCAGGCTTCTCAGAAAGTTCGCTTCGATGGTGACATTTCATCTGAAAGTGGTAAGGGGCGCTAGCCTAAAATATTTTTCAGCCATGATTAATGAGGATGCCATCCTTAGAAAGACCGCGCCAGTGTCTTATAGGACCAAAAAAAAGGACAGGTGAAGAGCTAAAGAGCCCCCCAACACACACACATGTGCGCACACACACGAAAATACAGTTGCTTCTATTTGAAATTATTGAAATTTTCCAGAACCCAATAGCAATATGGTTGGCAATCATTTTCATTGGAATTTGAACAATGAAGATGTCACTCGGGAACCCACCTTAAAATACGGATTGACCTTGGATTCTTAGCAAGGTCTGGTTAGCATTGTTTTAAAGACCCAATTGCATAACCCAAATTAAAGTTCCAGCAGCTTATCACCGTCATTAGAAGATAACCCTCCTCAAACTGTATTGTAGCAAAGGAATTAGCAATTTTCATCAGTCTGAAGGAAACCGAATGGCTTGGGGGATTGGTAATTGGCTATCAATATGACCCATTCATGTCTAGCCCAGATTGCAGTTAACGCAGAGCTGTTGTTCGCTGACAGGGTGTTTGATGGTTTCTAGGAAATGAGTGGCTGTTTTCATTCCTGTTCCAAATGGACAGGTGTCTACATCAGAATTGGCAACCTGGCTGGCACGCTCAAAGAGTGGCCAAAGAGCGAATTGTTTATGGAGAATAAACTTCCCTCCCTCCTGTGATGCTTGTGCACACATGTGAGTGCTGGCAGTGGGGAGGGGGCAGGAATGGAGATACTGGAGGCAGAGGGATTGATACAGGTCCTTCAAACTTAAGCAGGCTAACGCCCTTTTTGTTCTGAGTGGCGCCACATGCAACCGCATCTCTCCTGAAGGTCATCTGTGCTTGACCACGTTATACTGTAAGTGCACAAATAGAAGTCCATGAAAGGCATTTAGCCTCCCTAAGGTACTCTTCTTGGTCTCAACAACAAAACAATAAAATAAAATAAAATAAAAATAAAGTTTTTTACATTTTGTTAAATAAGCTTTATTCTCATACATCTTTCTTTTCTCAAAGAAAGTTGCCTTACTTTTTACTATTTTTAACTATTTCTTTACTATTATTATAATACTTATCTTCATTATTATTATCCCCTCCTCCATAGGGCAGATGAGCTACATATGTTTAATAGCGAATGTGAAGAGGTGGTAACTTTAAGAAGCATATCTGCTAACACCTGGCCCAAATTAGAAAGTATCCCTCTTAACCTCAGGGGGTACCATCACATTTTATCACATTATACCTTCCTGGTGACTTTCGGATCTATAAAAGTATTTGTCTCTCCTTTCACTTTTACATATAATCCTTACCATCCCAAGTTATTACTTACGCAAACGATTTTTATTTCCTCAGTGTTACTAAGAAACAATGCATGAGTCATATTACTAAGAAAAAATTAATCACTGTAATGCCCCAGGACCTGACATCCTTTTATTGTCTAACCTCTAATTTCACAAGTGTTAAGGTTGTTTTAAGTTTAGGAAGAGTTTTTTAAAAAGAATTTAAAAAGAAAAAATATACCTGGGCCTATGGAACGGAAGCAGCCACTATGATTAGTTTTTCCAGATTTAAAAATTTGAAGCTTCCAGTCACAAGATTTTATCATTCTTTTCCTTTATCCTAACTTTTCTCTTCTCTTCTTAATGAAATATTTGTGTAAACCCACTATCAATTTTTAGTTCATCTTTACTCCCCCACATTTCCAGAAATTACAGCAATGAAGGTCAAAGGCTTTGGCGTGAGGCCCCTACACCTCTATGCGATTCCTTCTATGACCTTGGGCACATCCGACAATTCTCTGAGCCTCCGTTTCTTCATCTGAAATGTGGGGATATGAATAGTCTTTAATTTACAAACTTGTTTGAGGACTCGTGAAATACCATGCTTTCCACATTTCTGGAAAGGAGTCGGTCCAAAATCAGTGTAAAGTGTCATCATGCCATTTATGATGATAATGTAACCTAAGTATTAGAATCTTCATCTGTGGAGCAGAAATAATAGCAGTAAGGCTGTAGATAACGTGGTGAGACATTTGGCGTGATGGCTAAACCAGAGCAGGCCTTCGGTAAAGGGGGTGGTGGTTTGTTGCTGTCCCACTCAGAGGTGCAGTGGAAGTGAGTGAAGGACTTACTTTGCAAAGAAATTCATTCTCCGAGAGTTCCGCTTGGCCGTTCTTCATGCCTGGATCTAGAGGCTACGTTGGTAGCGGTTGGCATAAAGGAAGCCAAGCTGAGAACAATGCCCAGTTATCTGTCTTTGTCCCCTGACCATAACTCGATACCTAGCCCTCTCATGAATTCGTCCCCACCAGGTTGGGGTGAGAAGCCCCCACACACCAGAGTGGGTTGGGGTAGACAACCCACGTCTATCTCTACTGCTGAAGAAAACAGGTGACATGAGACTCAGGGAAAGTGTTTCATTGATTCAAAGATGAGTCTTGAGAGCTGAAGGAAAACGTAGATAGCGAGTTGGAATATATTGTTTACCTTCTGAGACTATAAACTTACTTCTACCTATAGGATCCAACCTTTCCGGAATTCGTATATGAGGATAGACTGAGGTGCCATTTGAAGATTCATCTTAAAGGAACGCAAAGGGACCCTGAAGCCAGCAGCCTCCAGCACCTGCAGACACAGCCAGGCAGTTCTGGGAAAATCTGCTCTGCTGGGAAGGAGCCATCAGCCCTGGTTCTCTAGGAACTTCACATTAAGCCGATAACTAAGTTTGATTTGGGTCCTTGGGGGTGGTGTGTCTATATATATGTGGAATAAAATTTCACATGGAAAATAATATTTCATAGCTTGGGAGATTCTCTTGTATATCAGAGTTCATGAGTATAATCTCCTTGGGGGCCGGGGGAGTTGGCAAGAACTGGAAATTTCCAATCTTAAACCATTTATGTATAACACAACTAAATAAAATGCTTGTACTGGATGTGTTTAACACTTCTGCATATAAAACCACACACTCTCTGAATGATTAGAAAGAAAACCAGTTTGCTCAGACAGACCCTATTGCTGATTCGTTGTATCAGATTTGCTGTGTGTGTGTCTGTTCCCACTATGTCAACTGCCCAGTGATATTTAAAACCTCTGATGTCTTCAGTTCAGCACGAAAGCCAAGTGGAATTGGGTTCACTCCATTCTCTCTAAACATAACTGCCTCATTCTGTAAGCGTAAATTAGATTTAGTGAAAATTAAAATGTAGGAGAGAAGAAATAACTTCTCTACCCAGTCATCACTGAAGACCCACATAGCCAAGTGTCTGGCATGTGCCTGTCATCTGCTTTTCTGACCATAGGGAGCAGCTCAAATGACAGGCACACAGATGGACACGTTGTGTGATTAATGGCATCTATGGCATCTACCAGGCCTGGTGGTGAGGATGCAGGAAATGGCGGCAGACATGAGCTAGTCCCCTTTTTGGTTTAGTGCTCCTTCCAAGGTTTGAAGTAGAGAGGAATCAGGAAAAATTCCAGCGCTATTTTTCACTAGAAAATCTGAAGGTCCCCTTCTTGCCTTCTCCAGAATCACTTGCCAAGACCAGACCTTTGATGGGTAGCTATCCCAGCCCTCTGACCGGCCCATCAAAATTACATTCTCCCCCCCCCTTCTTTTGTTTCTTCTTCTCTAGTTCTTTGTTCTTTTTCCCTCTTGCCTTTTTCCCCCTCCCCTTTTTCCCAAGCTTTGTCTCACCTCAGCAACCTCAGAGTGCAAACTAGCCCACCAGAGTGAGCTCCACTGAATCTCTAAGGAACAGATGGAAGTGGGTGAAACTGGGAAGGGTTTGAACAGGCAGCATGAAGACCTATAGCAACCTCCAGCCTAGTGCCCTTGGATTTCACCCCAGCTACCTTCTACTCAAGTGGGTCATTTCTAAATATGGCGCTTCTAACACATCAAGAATATAGGAGACCAATGGGGCACCTGGGTGGCTCAGTCAGTTAAAGCTCTGACACTTGATTTCAGCTCAGGTCATGATCTCAGTGTCATGGATTGAGCTCTATGTCAGGCTCTGAGATGAGGGTGGAGCCTGCTTAAGAGTCTTTCTCTCCCTCTGCCCCTCCTTCCTCCCTCCCCCTCCACTCTCTCTCTCTTAAAAAAACAAACAGGTTAAGCGTCTGCCTTCAGCTCAGGGCGTGATCCCAGGGTCCTGGGATCAAGCCCCACATCAGGCTCCCTGCTCTGCTGGGAGCCTGCCTCTTCCTCTCCCACTCCTCCTGCTTGTGTTCCCTCTCTCACTGGCTGTCTCTCTATCAAATAAATAAATAAAATCTTTAAAAAAACAACAAGAACAACAACAAAAAAACCAAAAAACATACAAAAAAAAAAAAAAAAANNNAAAAAAAAAAAAAAAAACAAACCCAGGAGACTAAGATTCTACCACTACAAATGGCCCAAACTTGATGCCATGGTCTTGGGATCATACCCAACTTGAGAATTCTTTCCTTTGCTGGCTTTTAAAAATTTAATTTGTTTTAAATAAGTAATCAAGACATGCAAAGGGTAAGAAAGGGTGAAAATTTTTCCTCCAGTCCTATTTTCCAGCCCCTCCCACCCAAACTACCAATGCCCTGTTTTTGTTTTTAATTAAGAGATTTTTTGGGAGCAATTTAGATTTATATAAAAATTGAATGGAGGGGCACCTGGGTCCCTGAGTCAATTAAGCATCTGACTCTTGATTTCAGCTTAGGTCATGATCTCAGTGTCCTGGGATCGAGCCCTCCTCTCCACCGGGCTCTGTGCTCAGAGGGGCGTCTGCTTGAGATCCTTTTCCTTCCCTCTTCCTATGCCCCTCCTTCCACTTGCACTCTCTTTCTCTCTCTCTAAAAATAAATAAATAAATCTTTTAAAAAAAATTGAATGGGAAATTTAAAAAGGTCCTATATCACCTTACACCCCTCCCCACCTTCCCCCCCATGATCAATATTTTGCTGTAGTGTAGAATGTTCATTAGAATTGATGAGCCAGTATGGATACATTATTATTAGCTACTGCTCACAGTTTATATTAGGTTCACTCTTTGTGTTGTATGTTTTGTGGATTTTGGCAAATGTATAATGACATGTATCCACCATCATGGTACCATACGGAATAGTTTCACTGCCCTATAAGTCCTCTGTGTTCTACCTAGTCATCCCTCCCTCCCCCTCCAAACCTCCAGCAACAGCTGATTTTTTTGCTATCTCCATACTTTTGCCTTTTCCGGAATGCATATGGCTGGAATCATACAGTGTGTAGCCTTTTCAGATTAGCTTCTTTCTCTTAACAATATGCATGTAAGTTTCCTCCATGTCTGTTCATGGCTTGATTGCTTATTTCTTTTTATTGATGCATAATATTCTATTGTCTGGATGTACCAGTCTGTTTATCCATTCACCTACTGAAGGACATCTTGATTGGTGCTATGCTAAGTTTTGCTAATTATGAATGAAGTTCCTATAAACACTCATGTGCAGGTTTCCCTGTGGACAGAAGTCTTCAACTCAGATGGAACTCAGAACCACCAAGGAATGTGATTACGAGATCCTATGGTAAGAATATGTTCAGTTTTATAAGAAACTGCCAACCTATTTTCCAACTCAGTGTAGTTTTTTGTTTTGTTTTGTTTTGTTTTGTTTTGTTTTGTTTTGTTTTCAGCAGTTTTAAAGTACATAGTGGTTAACAGAATAGGTTCTTAGCCAAGACGGAAACCCAGAGCCCACCAGCAGCTCCTGGAGACACCAAGCCAAGAGCTGTCGCCGTTCGCAGGGACAGAATCTACCTTAAGAGCACCAACTTGACCAGGCTACAAGGGCTTACTTTTTGCCTTGCTTACTTACTTGATCTGTGACCTCAGGCATGCTTATTTGCCCAACTGCAATTAGGCCTGGTAACAGTACCCAGATTCTAGGATCCAAGAATTACTGAGATATCCTGTGCACATTTTGGCACACCACTTGGTATAAGTAAGTGCTCAATAAATGTTAATTATTTTTATATCTTATTAGAAAAACCACCATCTCTCCCCCAACCCCTTCCCAAAACAGCCAGTATATCTTTAGGGACGAATCTGTGTAACAGTACGTTCAAGGGAGCCGGAGACAGAACAATTTGATATGTTGTATAATCTGGTGAGAAAAAATAAAAAAATGTGCAGCAGCTAAAATAAAAAGAAATCAACACTAGGAAGGAAACATCTTTAAGCGTAGAAGGTTTTGATCCGCAGAATAAATTCTCTCACTCTCCTCTCACCCTGGGTTCCCATTAGTGTTTTGCTGGCTCAGAATCCTCTGGGGCGAGTCCTGGATTATGAAATAACCTCTCTCTGGTGTCCTGCCAAAGCCTGCTCTGCAGACACCCAGACTAACCTGGCACTGGCTCATGGTAAGAAGCCTCCTCACCCCGAGGGCCTGACTAATGCTCATGTTTTTTCCTTTCTCAGACAACTCCACAGGCGGGCTGGGGCGGGAGAGGGGGTTGGCATTAAGCAATCCATGTGGTTTTTTTTTTTTTCTATTTCTTTGGGCAATTCTTACATGATGACATAATGATATGTGCTAACAATGAAAAATAAATGCACTGTGGCTGTATCTCTTTGTACTGGGTTTATTTTGGAAATTCACACACACACGAACCAGAAATCCTCTCCCGCGCATTCCTGATTAATAATCTATGGCTCCCCACAATGCCCACACACTGGTGGAGACGGAAACATTTGAGCGCGTCTACCAGCTGATTTGCCTTCATGATATCAGATGACTAGTTTTCCTGTTTTAACTGCACGGGCAGGGTTTAGGTGTCATGAGGTCAGAGTGTATGGAATTTTTTTTTTTAACCAAGGGTAAACAATGAAACCTGATAACTTATTCAGGGCATATGGCTCAAAAGCAGGCACTCACTACTATGAGGCATATCGCATTAATAAAGCCCCACACTCAGGGAAAATTTGGAGCAAAATCTTTCTGATTAACTGTAAAACCGAAATATGCCCAGCAGAGCTCAGAATCCTGCTGAGGAATTACAAATGGGGTAGGTTTGAAAAGTTGAACCGCAGGACACGTGGGTCTGCTGGAGTCGTCCAGATGGATGGCCACAGCCAGGCTTTAAGACTGTTCAGCCCATCGGTCCTGTGGGAAGGAGAACAGGAAGAGGGCAGAGGGTCAGAACAGGGTCTCTCTTGTTCCTCTCTCCCACCCAACTCAAGGGCCTCACCATTCCAATATAGTTTAATGGAGTCATGAGAAAAGGAAAGGGAGAACAGAGGAAAGAAAGAAAGAGCCAGTCCTCAGGAAAGATCTCCCACTCTAAATTTGCTTTGGGCACACACTGTGATCCAGGGGAATCCCTCTTCTTTTCTAGAAACTTCTGTGTGTGTGTGTTTGTTTTTTTTTTAGATTTATTTATTTGAGAGAGAGAGTGTGTGTGAGAGCAGGGGAAGGGGCAGAGGGAGAGAGAGAGAGAGAGAGAGAGAGAATCCTTACACATACTCCCTGCTGAGTGCAGAGCCCAACTCAGGGCTAGATCCCAGGACCCTGAGACTATGACCTGAGCTGAAATCCAGTTGGCAGCTTACCTGACTGAGCCACCCAGGTGCCTCTAGAACCCTCCGTGATTTATGGTCCAGTCTGTTGAGTCTGGATCATGATTAATGGCACAGTATCCAGATCAAACAATAGAAACCAACTTGAGTTCTGGGTCCCTCCCATGCTCGCTCTATGACTCGAGCCTTTCTCTAAATCTCACCCTCTTTGGCTGTGAAATGGAAATGGGACCAATATTCTACCTCCCTTCCAGCTGCTGTAAGCATCACAGAAACTAACAGGGCCTGGCACGGTCTCTGATGTAGTGAGTGCTGAGTCTAGGTTTTTATTGCATTATTGCTGTCATTGTTCCTATTTTGAGTTGACTACCCAGTTATGGATATTTTTCTGTCTGGAATAGGAAATAGGCAGGAAAGGGGTTCGTTGTAGCAGGGCTCAGTTATGGACACTAGGGCTGGGTATTTCAGTAGCCTCGGAGGCCACCACCTCTCCCTCGTCAGCCATTTAATTCAGTTCAACAAATGCATTTTGAGAACCAGGGTATGGATGAACATCCCATTGTCCCTGCCTGACCAGTGCTTGGCCTGACCAGGGAATTCTGCAAACACGGCTGTCCAATTAAAGTGATGTCATATGAAGTTGGAGACAGTCCCTCAAAATTAAAGACTGGCCTCTCAATCTGAAATAACAGACATATTATCTTGATCCCTCTTCTCCCCAAAATATATATATTGTATTTCAATGAAATAATTTCTGCTCAAAGTCCTTCGAAAATTCTCTGGCAATTGCCATAAAATATATCTAGGCAAGAGTTGTGTCCTAGGTATCCTTTAAGAAAAACATGGTTTCAAATATTTAAGTCCTGCAAGGGCCTGTACACAATTTGTCTGTTTGCATCTAAAGTGTTTGTCCGCCACTGTGTAGACATGGTTGAATTATGGCTATTTCACAATTTGGCATACAACCTCTGCTTTAATTTTCATTTTTTTTGTCTGGTCACGAAAGGGTGTTAAAGCCAGAAATGAAATGATGGTGTGGGACCCCGTTCTGATCCCCCAACCAAGCTTCAGAATTTATTCTCATGTTTGCCAAAGAGGATCTGTACCTTAGATATCTCGCAAAACCATTTGCCTTTATTAGGCCAAACAGAAAAACACATTAGGGTAAGTAAGCAGTCTGTTAAACTGCGAAGTTGAGCTAATTCATTAAGAATTATTTGGAAAAAGCATGTGGGCCCACACTGCATTCTTGATGTCCTGTGAGTCAGGACTCCAGTGGCAGAGCTATGTTGGGCTCTGAGGAGGCCTTTTCCAGCAAATTTTCTTTCCCGCTTGAAGCTGAATGTCTCTTGGTATCCTGGGGGTCATGGGGACGTGGGTGGGTGGTTGCATGCAAGAGGACTGGGGCTTTTATCTCCAGGAGCATTAAGAGCCCTGCACTTATATTTCTGCACCAATAAAAAGATGAGAAAGGGGAACATGACTTTGACCTTTAATTTCGTTTCATTGTCAACAAAGTGACCCTTGGCCTGGGTGAGAAAGTTAAAAAGTTGCTCAATTTTTCTGACTTTTACAGCTTTGATGAAAGAAAA
This sequence comes from Ailuropoda melanoleuca, assembly GCF_002007445.2. Taxonomy (NCBI): domain Eukaryota; kingdom Metazoa; phylum Chordata; class Mammalia; order Carnivora; family Ursidae; genus Ailuropoda; species Ailuropoda melanoleuca. The sequence continues at coordinate 14,539,246 of NC_048226.1, read as the reverse complement.
GAAAAAGAAAGAAAGAAAGAAAGAAAGAAAGAAAGAAAGAAAGAAAGGGAGAAAGAAAGAAAGAAAGAAAGAAAGAAAGAAAGAAAGAAAGGGAAGGAAAAGAGAAAGAAAGAAAGAAAGAAAGAAAGAAAGAAAGAAAGAAAGAAAGAAAAAGAAAGAAAGAAAAAGAAAGGAAGGAAGGAAGGAAGAAAAAGAAAGAAAGAAAGAAAGAAAGAAAGAAAGAAAGAAAAGGAAGGAAGGGAAAGAGAAAGAAAGAAAGAAAGAAAGAAAGAAAGAAAGAAAGAAAGAAAGAAAAAGAGAAAGAGGAGAGAGAAGGAGGGAAGTAGGGAGAGAGGGAAGGAAGGAAGTGGAGAGAGAGGGAGGGAGGGCGGAAGGAAGAGAAAGGAAAGAGGGAAAGGAAAGAAAGATAGTTTGAGAGCTGCTGGTAAAGTGTTAGTACATGCAACAGTGTCTCCAGGTCTCTCCGAGCTCTATGTACTGATACTGAGGAGAGCCCTTAGAGAGACCTCCCTACACCAGGTGAGCTTCTTTGCCAGTTTACAGGTGAGTAACTAATCTCCGCTGCATCCAGCTTCTCTCTCTGGGCCGCCCCTTACCCCATATTCCGGTCCCCATACAGGGACAGGGAGACAAGGATGCAGATGTCTGACATATTCTTGAATTTCTAAGTTGTTTCTTAGAACTTCAAGGATTCTGTTGTAATAATTACAACTCTACCTAATCTTTATTCGACTTTGGGAAAAGAACCCCCGCTTGTCCCCAAATAGTTTCCCAAATACTGTCATTAATGTTTTCAAAGAAATCACTGGCACTCCAACCCTTGATGGCCTCAGCTGAACCTTCCCCTGCAGCCCTGCCCTCCACCCACCCAGCCCGGCCAGACTCCCTTGAGCTCCTATGCCACAAGCTCTGTTGGCTTTGTGGATGGCTTTTTCTTCCCCTAACTCCTTCCTCTTGCCAACTTCGATCCATCATTCACATATCTGTTTTAACATGGCTTCCCACAGGAAACCTTCACACCCCCCATCAACCAGGACCTGGCTTTTTATCCGTGCTGTTCTGGTTCCTGAAAGATGACTCCTAATGCACTTTATGCAACTGTTTTCTGAGTGCTGGGTTCCTGCTCTGTGAGCTCAGGGACTACTTCCTGGCTTCCCATTGTACCTCAGTGCTTAGTGCCATATTTGCACATAATAGGTGCTCAGTAATCTTTGATGGGAGTAAAAGAGAAAGAACACAGGAAGACACAGAAAAAGGAAGGGAGGAAGGGAGGGACGGAAGATGAATGAGACAAGAAAGGCCAAAAGTGTGTCACTGTGGAGGCATTCCTAATTTGTCATTACCCACCCCACCACACAGACACAAATGCATAGGCCTCTCTCCTCTATTTTCCTCCCTCCTCTATTTTCTCCTCTTTACAGAAATGCCAATTTTTTTTAAAGATTTTATTTATTTATTTTGACAGAGAGAGAGATAGCCAGGGAGAGAGGGAACACAAGCAGGGGGAGTGGGAGAGGAAGAGGCAGGCTTCCGGCAGAGGAGCCTGATATGGGGCTCGATCCCAGCACCCTGGGATCTTGCCCTGAGCCGAAGGCAGACGCTTAACAACTGAGCCACCCAGGCACCCCCAGAAATATCAAAATTAAAACGAAGTTAAAGTTATTCCTGCTTCAGTGTGTACCCCAATTTGATCTTTTTTTTGGTCATTCCAGGCCCCCACAATTCAAGTATATTTCAAAGCCAATTTAGTCAACAAGCATGAAATAGCATGTCTCTGCCACACACATCTCAACAAATAAATGACAAGATATGTTTTATTAAAATGTAATTCTTCATTTAAGTTTGAAAATCTTATAAAAGTTTTAAGTCATCAAATAATTCCACCTTGACAATGACATTGCAAAACTAATAAAAGGAAGTCACCAGAAATCATATTATTCAGGGGTGCAGGTAAAGATGAGGCATATCTCTGCAAAAAATCTAGAGAAAATGTGGTCTTCGGACAGATGCTTAACTTATAATTATAATAAATTTCATTATAAAAAAATTATTAAAAAATTTCATTATAATAAATTTCATTAGTAACGAATTTCTGTAGTGTCCGTCTATTTGATAAAGTGACGTCTATCTTATTTAGTAAAAAGAAGCCTTCCTTGCACCCAGGAGATATCCAAACTGAAACAGAGTTGTGTCAAATTCCTTTAGGACATTTCCTGTAGGATAAAAAGTCCCAATCCATAGAGGACTATAAGATGAGCCACTGCAGAGAAATTTTATTTTATTTTATTATTTTATTTTATTATTTTTTTAAGTTGGCTCCATGCCCAGCTTGGAGGGCTTGGGCAGGGCTTTCCCTCACGACAGTGAGATCGAGACCTGAGCTGAGTTCAAGAGTTGGACACTTAACCAACTGAGCCACCCAAGCGCCCCAGGGTATGAATTGGATAAAAATGTTTCCAAGACATTTTCCCTTGCTCTGGCTGAATTTCTCTTTTGGTGTGCAGAGAAATCAAGACGATTTAAAAGAAGAAGAAGAAAGAGCATAGTACAATAACATCACAGAGGAAAATACTACAGGTTTGCCTGTGTTCTTGTTCATCTTTTACTTCCTCCCCCGAAGGAAGGTAGGGCAGGGATGGCACAGCTGCGAGACAGGGCAAGAAATCGAGTGCACTGTAGATTCACTCACGACAGGAGATTTCAAAAGTTAGAATTACTGAATCTGGGCTAGAAAATAAGAGAGATTGACTTAGGCATTAAAGGTAGGTCCTGGCCAGTAAAAGTGATAGATCCTTATTACGTTGTCCCGAAAGAGACTGTGCTGCTCAGCATAGCTAATGCTAAGGAAATTTAAAGCAAGTTATAGGAAATACAGCTTCACCTGGTAGAATTCATTCTGAGGAATTTGCTGCCACAGGCAGTCATGAAATCAATCACAGAGCTGGATTTTTTCAAAGGGGCAGGATAATGTATGAGCCACTCTTCTGGCTAGTTGGGAAGGATAGAAGCAATCAATTCGCCTGCTTCTAGGAGATCACAGTTGATTACAAGTGGGGTCAGCGAAAAGATGTCCCCCGCACTTGATCAGGATAATTAAAAAGTGTTTGCCCATGCTCGCATGTCCTGGAAGGAAATAAGAAATAGGATATAGAGATCAAATGACATGAGCCAATATGACAAATGTTTTTTGACAGGGACAGAGCATTAAACAACACAAAGATCAATTCCAAGAACTAATTATAGGTATTCCTAAAATATTTTTTCATCAAAGCATTTTCTTCTGGTAATATAAATATTACAGTTTTTGTTTTTTAATCTGATTCTCTGACAAGTATTCTTGGAATACATCTACCAAACCTGAAAACACTTAACATTCATGATTTTTCTTTTGCCCAGTGGAAAGTAGAGCTTAATCAAAAGTTGTGAACGCACTCAAAATACAACCAAGACAATGGGAATTTTGACATTGTCATGACGAAGGTCAGTAATAAACTTCTTTGACAAAGTCACCACAGTGTAAATCCAGGATCTTTTTCTTTTGTAATCAATATCTCACCTCTACCTTCCTTTTCTTGGAAATGTGTCGTCTCTAGGACACCACTCGGCACTCTAGCAGATGTATCAAAAGCAACGTTGCAGAGAAAGACAAATGCCACAGGATTTCACTCATATGTGGAATTTAAGAAACAAATGAATAAAGAAAAAAGAGAGAAAACCAAAAAAAACATACTCTTGACTATGGAGAACAAACTGACGGTTACCGGGGGAGGTGGGTGGGGGTGGGGGAAAGAGGGGACGGGGATTAAAGAGCACACTTCTCACGAGGTGCACTGAGTAATAAGGTGCACAGTTGTTGAATCACTATAGGATACACCTGAAACAAATGTAAGACTGTATGTTAAAAAAAGAAGAAGGAGGAGGAGAAGGAGAAGAAGAAGAAAGAAAGAAAGAAACAGGGGCTCCTGGCTGGCTCAGTGCATAGAGTGCGCAACTCTTGAACTCAGGGTTGAGAGTTCAAGCCCCATGTTGTGTGTGAAGATCACTTAAAAATAAAATCTTTTAGGGCGCCCGGTTGGCTCAGTCGGTTAAGCCTCGACCTTCAGTTCAGATCATGATCCCAGGGTCCTGGAATGGAGTCCTGCGTCAAGCTCCCTGCTCAGCAGGGAGTCTGCTTCTCCCTCTGCCCCTCCCCCACCTCGTGTGTGTGCGCGCGCAAGCACGTGCACGCGCTCGCTCTCTCAAAAATAGAGAAAATCTTAAAAAATAAAAAAATGAAAATAAAATAATAAAATAAACTCTTTTTAAAAAAAAAACAACATTGCACCTCTGGCATTCTAACTCATGATCTTCGGAGAGACGCTAAAAAAGGCATTTCAGGGGTGGTTGGAGCCTGCATTTTTGTTTGGGCACAAAAGAATGACACGCCATCTATGAAAAAGGGAAATTTTGCTTTACAAAATTACAAAACAAAATCCTGGGTGAGTCATCCTAAAACCTAGTCTTTGAATTTCAATAGTGTTGCAGTGCTGAAAAGGCATCATTGTCACCTCCTGAGAACCAGGAAGTGTTACCTACTTTAAGGGACAAGGACCAGCCCACATTTATTACCTACATTAAAAAAAAAAAAACAAATGTAAAGATAAAAGGTGTCTGGAAGTTTTCCCATGATAAACCACCACAATTTGAAATAGTAGTTATAATCTAAACTTAAAGACATCCTTGTTTTCATAAGCATGTTTTATTAAAACATCGTCTTGACTAATTACTAAAAAAAAATGAAAGTATATATCTCTGTGTTAATATCAGAAAAGTTTTCTATCACTTGCCTGGACATGGTGTTGGGTGTCAGCTGGGTTACCTTGGGAAAACCAAGTTTTTTACCTTGGGAAAACTCCTCTTACCTTGACATCCTCGTCTGTAAAATAGGTACAACAATATGGCCTACTCCACAGGACTGTTGTAAATTTAAATCAATATAAAGGAAAAACAAAAAAAACCCTGCACTTATGTAATAAGTGCTTAGAAATTGTTATTTTCCTTCAATCCCCAGAAAGCCTGGGTTTCAAGGGAAGTCGTGTTTCTCCTGGGAGAGAGAGGGACAGTGGAGGTCATTTCCTGTCTTGTGGTTTTGGGTGTAAGAGTGAGAGAGAGGTGTCCATTGTTATACTCCCCCCCCCCACTCCCACCCGTTCCTCTAACCCCCTCTCCTGCCAGATTTCTCCTTGAATTCTGCACTCTGCCATCAGCTAGGTGTTCTCCCTCCTCCCAGTCCTTCCATCTGCTCTTCCCTCAGCCTGCAATAATTGCCTCTGCTCTCCCCCCACCAAACCCCGATTTGGCTCACTCACACTCATCCATCACCCTCTGCTCAGATGTCATCACTCCCCACATCGGAGTGAGGTTCTCTTTATACATGCACTCACAGCCCCCATGCTTCCATCACCACCTTTCAATATCCCTTTACTCTCGATACCGACCTTTAGACGGCAAGCTCCACTTGGCGGGGATTTGGTCTTGTGCCTTCACCACTCCTCCCCACCACTGGGCTCCATTTCTTTTTCTTTTTTTTCTTTCTTTTTTTAACAATTTTATTTATTTATTTATTTATTTATTTATTTGAGAGAGAGCAAGAGTGAAAGAGCTCAAGCAGTGGGGTGGCGGGGAGAGCAGCAGAGGGAGAGGGAGAAGCAGAGAGCCCAACTGGGGGCTGGATCCCAAGACCCAGGATCATGACCAGAGCCAAAGGCAGACACTTAACCGACTGAACCACCCAGACGCCCCTGGGCTCCCTTTCTGACACACCGTTCCACGTCCCAAGTGGTTAAGACAAGCAACCAAGATCAACAGGGAGACTGCCCCTTCATAGAACCACATAGAACCACGCTTTCTGTTTTCATTTGCCTTTATGCTGCCAAACCAGCTGTTGATGAGGAACTGCTCAAATGAAATGGTTGTTCTGACCATTATATTCAGAGTCAACATGACAGGAGAACCACTATCCAGTTTGTGTGGAACTAAGTGGTTTATTTTTTATAAAACTAATACTGGGAGGGTGCCTGGCTGGCTTAGTCTGAGGAGCATGGGACTCTTGATCTTGGGGGTCATGAGTTTGAGCCCCATATTGGGTATAGAGATTACTTAAAAATAATAAAATCTTTTTTAAAAAAAGAAAACAAAACAAATACTGGGAAATCTATAAGGCAGTATGAATTGGAAAATTTCAAAATGAAGTCAAATGCATGAAATTCTTTCTTTGGGGCTTAGTTAGTCTAAGAAGAAAGACTCAAATGGCTGTTGTTTTTACATAAGTCTAAACTTAACTGTTCAATCATATTGCAGCGTTCACATTTATCTGCTAGAATATGCAAAGAATATTAACCTCATAATCTTTTAAGTACAGATAGCATATACTTGGCCTTGTGGCGGGCGATTGGAATGAAAATAAAAAATAAATCGAGCAATTAGAAGACAAGTATAGACTGGTCAGAGTTCAGTGGTGTTTATAATTAATTGATCACAGGCAGTTGCGGGTTTCTTTGTTCCTTCTCCACTCCCATGGCTTTACTTGAATAGAAGAAGAAGGAGAGGGAGAGGAAGAAGAAAGAGGAGGAGGGGGAGGGGAAGGAAGAGGAGGGGGAGGAAGAGGAGGACAACCAAGGAGAGGAGGAGGAGAAGAAGAGGAAGAAAACAAAGAGGAAGAAGAAGGAGAAGACAAAGAAGAGGAAGGCAAGTACAGGAAGGTAAGGGACTGATTCAGGCAATTCAGCCTCCCATTCCACCCATACCTGCCAGTTGCAGTTAACAGAGGCAGAAGCGTGGAACACTGCAGATGAATGATGCGGTTCTTTGTTCTCTCATTGTGACTGGAGGCTGAAGCTACATTTAGAGATACACGATGACAGCTCTAACAATAATTAGCTTATTCAAGCTGGGGCCATATATGGAACCTTTGCTAAGCACTGTCCATGCATTATGCCATTTAATAATCACAAGAATCCTATGAGGTATGGAATAATTACAATGACACAGATGAGTAAGCGATGAAGAACTTTGCCCAAGGTCACAGACACAACTGACAATCAGCAGAGCCAATCTTCAAACGGTTTGTCATTTGATTCCAGAATTGTCTTCTTAGCTTCCAGCCTACACTCCAGCCCTCACCCAATCTCAGATAATGAGACGTAGTGGGGAAAACTTGAGGTCTGGAATCTGAAGGCTTGCATTAATTAGCAGTTTGAGTAGGTTACTCCATCTCAGTTTCATCATTTGTGGTATGAGAATAATCATACCCACCCCTCCTGCTTTCCAGAACTCCCATGATGATTAGGCGAAATGGTTTACATGCAAGAACTTAAGAAACAGGAATGTGCTGTACAAATATCAGCTGATAGGGTTTATTTATGAGTGTAGTCTGTTGATGGATTTGTAGGAAATTTGTTGGTGCTTAGGGAGAATTTTATGTGTGACAGTCAGAAATGAGTTCCACCCAAACCAAATATGATAAGTGGATGATGGATGCAAATGATGGACTTTGCCCACACAGATAAATGGATGTGATTTGAAGAAGGAAGTATCTGTCCCATAGCCATGCACTCCAGGCTTGGGGAAAGAGTAACTGTCGCCTACAGAAGAGTAGAACATCAAAGACAAGGTTCCTCTTCTGAACACGGTTGTGTTGGGACCAGCACTGCATACAGATTAAGCACAGGCAAATGCGTTTGAATAACACAGATTTCCTAGGAATTAAAAAAAAAAAAAAGATCTCACCTAAAGAATAGACCAGCATTTCCGTATGTATTTACTTGGAGAAGACCGATCGCTTGTATGGTTTCAAAATTTTGTTTCATAACCTTTACATATTCCCCCCAATATCTTTTTCCATGTGAAATGAAAATGCAAAAGACGTTATCCACTTCTATTACTTTTCTGGGGAAATATAGTGTTACAGAGAAGAAGGTAACTTGAGATCCAATTTCATCCATCATATTTTTCCACCTGTCCTTAGCATCGTAACTCTTGTTGCTTTTCATGTAAAATAACACCCTTGACTACAATAATTTATTTTCTGGTACTCAAGCATATCGTTGAGCACTAGAATAGATAACTATAGTTCCTCTCTGTTCAACATCCATTCCCTCTTCAGCTAATAGCACCTCGATTTTCCTTTAAGACACCACCCTCTTTCTCTGTCCTCAGTCCTTAAGATTTCATGGGGGCTCACTCCATCTATTGTTTCCATTGGTTGGCCAGTGACCTAACCCTGACCAATCAAAGCGATGGTGGGTTTTTTTGTTTTTTGGGGGGGGTTTTTTTAATGCTGGGCATGGGACCCAGTCAAGACTCTGGGTATTAATCCTGGAATGTTTGGTGCGACTACTGGGAAAGAAGCTAAACTTGTAAGATATCATCTTTGAGGTGCTTGAAGTCACTGTTGCTGCCAATTGAAGAGAACCTACTTGAGGACAAGGCCAACACAAAGAAAAGTGGAGCCAAAAGATAGATAGATAGAAGATAGATGGATAGATAGATAGATCTTATATATATATATAGATATATAGATATAGATAAAGCTATAGATATAGATAGATAGATCATATATATATGTAAGTCATATCATATATATATATGTAAGTTTCCTAAGGGCTTTATTGGTGCACTTATCTCTCCCTTATTCTTTTCCATTATGTGACCTAATACATTCTCTTTTTGATTAAGCCAGTTTCTAATGAGGTTCTGTTACTTGCAGCTGAAAGCAATCTCACTAGCCCAATGGGATTTATCAGTTGTGCAACAGTTCTATGAATTACATGTTTTGTCTGCCAGGACTCTCATACTTTCTCAGAAATAGGAAGAAGAGATCAAAAAAGAATTTGTGGAGCAAGGATTTACTCCTTTTGTTTCATTTTCCCTCCCTGTTCTTGATCATTCCCGAGTGTTGAGTGACAGTAAGAGCAAACATGCATACAGCACACGCACTATGACAGGCACTCTTTTAATCCCATGTTTTCAGTATAATTATTATCCTCATTATACCAATTAAGGAAACCAAAAAGAATTTCTTTCAGTGTTTCAAAAGACATCCAAGCACTTGAGATGTAAGTTTAGCCTCAATGTAACACCTTCCAGATGTTAACAGGTGTTGTATTTGTATCAACATAAGAATCTATAGAAGTATTTTAGTTAAGAGTCAAATTATGTTCTTCATTCTGTCACTGCAAAGCTGTTGAAATTTGGAGAAGTCACCTAATCATTCTTTCAAGCCAAAAAATCCTGAATGCCAGGAAATGGGAAGGAAAAAAAAAACTAGCTTGTGCTCCAGCATTGATCTTAAAAATCAAAGCTTTGGATTGTAGTCCCATTAATTGGCTGTGTGTGGGTGTCTGTAAAACCAAGTCAGTGATTCAACCTGCTTATCTCTGGTATGTTATGTGTAAGGCAAACAAGAAAAGATATTTAAAAGTGATTTGTGAAATTGAAGGTTCTTGGTACATGGAAGATATTGTGACTACTTCCAGTGTCAAAAATTTGCATTTGCCTGAAGATATGAACAGACACTTTTCCAATGAAGACATACAAATGGCTAACAGACATATGAAAAAATGTTCAAAATCATTAGCCATCAGGGAAATTCAAATCAAAACCACATTGAGATACCACCTTAGACCAGTTAGAATGGCAAAAATTGACAAGGCAAGAAACAACAAATGTTGGAGAGGATGTGGAGAAAGGGGATCCCACTGTTGATGGGAATGCAAGTTGGTACAGCCACTCTGGAAAACAGTGTGGAGGTCCCTTAAAAAGTTAAAAATAGAGCTACCCTATGACCCAACAATTGCACTACTGGGTGTTTACCCCAAAGATACAGACGTAGTGAAGAGAAGGGCCATATGCACCCCAATGTTCATAGCAGCATTGTCCACAATAGCTAAACTGTGGAAGGAGCCAAGATGCCCTTAAACAGACGAATGGATAAAGAAGATGTGGTCCACGTATACAATGGAATATTACTCAGCCATCAGAAAGAGCCTTTACCCAACATTTGCTGCAACATGGACGGGACTGGAGGAGATTATGCTAAGTGAAATAAGTCAAGCAGAGAAAGACAATTATCATATGGTTTCACTCATTTACGGAACATAAGGAATAGCAGGGAGATTGGTAGGAGAAGGAAGGGAAGAATGAAGGGGGGGTAAACAGAAGTGGAATGAACCACTAGAGATTATGGATACTGGGAAACAAACTGAGGGATTCAGAGGGGAGGGGGGTGGGGGACTGGGATAGGCCGGTGATGGGTATTAAAGAGGGCACATATTGCATGGAGCACTGGGTGTTATACGCAAACAATGAATCATGGAACACTACATCAAAAACTAAGGATGTACTGTATGGTGACTAACATAACATAATAAATTTTTTTTTAATTTGCATTCGCCTGAATAAGAGAATATTTCCTTCATCATGATACTAGAGGATATGGCTTAGAAATCCCCCAAGCCACAACCAGAAAATAAGCCTTGGCTGGGGTGGGATAGGAAAAGAAGAAGGAGAAGGAGAAGGAGGAGAAGGAGAAGGAGTTAAGAACACAGTAAAGTCATCATTCTTTAGTCATAAGTGATGATTTTTCTGACATATTCTATAGCTCTGCAAAATTTTTGTGCCATCACCTTCTATACAGAAAAGAGTTAACTACTATAAAAATGACAGCAGAAATAATACCTGGTATCAAAAAAGCTGGCTCTGCCTCTAGCTTATTTTGTGACCTAGGTCACAGGTACCCCTAGACCTCAGTTTCCTGAAGGGATTGAATTATATAATGTGATGGGCATCACTGATGCTCTTTCCTCTCACTTTCAGGTACATGGAAGACTCTATTTATCAGACTGCAGTTATGCTTGGCCAGGTGACTACTTCTTGCCAATAGTATATGAGCCGAAGAGTTACATGCCGCTTCTAGGCAAGGGACATCCCAGTAGCCTCTTCCCTTGCTAGGGCCATAGAGGATGCCACAAATTCAAGATGGTCTGTTGTAGGTGGTAGAGCCTCCATCATCGGCCGCTTGGGTTGGTATTTGGAAGAGTCCTTGCCAACTTGTAACTGGTATGAAGAGTGAACACAAACTAAACCTTTGTTTTGTAAAGCAACAAATATTTTAGTGCTAATTTGTTACAGCAGCATAACCTAGAATAATGAAATAGTTTTCTAGGGGTGCCTGGTGTCTCAGCTGTTAAGTGTCTGCCTTCGGCTCAGGTCGTGATCCCAGGGTCCTGGGATCGGGTCCCGCATTGGGCTCCCTGCTCGGCGGGAAGCCTGCTTCTCCCTCTCACACTCCCCTTGCTTGTGTTCCCTCTCTCACTGTCTGCCAAATAAATAGATTAATAAATAAATAAAAATCTAAATATATATATATATATATAAAATAAAATAGTTTTCTCTTTTTTTCTCTCCACTCTCACTTGCTACAAATGCTATGCATATGCTTCCTATGCTGAAATAATGGGTTAGAGCAAAAAGAAGTTATGAACCCCACAGATCTGCTAGGATGTTTTCCTTTATAATTGTAAGCAGAGATGTGGATAAGGAGAGGCCATGGAGTTTCTCTGCCCTCAGGAGGGGGAATTCTAAAGATTTCCTCAATCTTGTTTTCCAATTCCTCCCACCAAGACTTTTAAAAAAAGTTAAAAGGAGTGTTTATCTTACTAAATATCAGAAAAATAGATATCAAACTTGGAAGACATGTGTTAATGTAAATGTGTAGAAAATAGACACCTTAGTTTATTGCACTTAGATATTACACTTAATGTATTGGTCATATCTATTTGCACATGTGGCCCAAGAAACTTGCATAGTAAGAACATTTTAATAAATCTAATAAGTAACATAATATTCCTGGCTATGCTCATTATATCTTTGCTCTCAAAACCAAGAAGTTTGTTCAAACTGGTTAATGTATGGTATCTAATAAGTAACATAATATTCCTGGCTATGCTCATTATATCTTTGCTCTCAGAACCAAGAAGTTTGTTCAAACTGGTTAATGTATGGTAAATTTTATGTATTCATGTTTTGCCTAAAATTCAGAACACCCACTCAAGGATAATACAAAAAGGAACAAGAATAACAGTCTGTTTGGAGCAAGGAAGCAAGTCAAATAAGAAGGATATTTTGTCCATGTTACCCTAAGACTTACATGTTTTTTATTGACATTCATAGAAGCCCTAGACTTCTACTTAAAATATAAAATATAACTGGATCCATCCTAAAAAACTCGTTTGCTTGGCAAATTCCAACGTGCCTTTACAACAGAAGCACAAACTGAGTAAGGAAAAGGCAAGCAAGGAAGGAGACAAAGTGGTTCCAGACCTACTCCGGGTTTTTTCCTCCCCTGCCTCATCATGCAGGGTAGGTAGGTAGAAGGGCAAGAGGAAGGGGAAAATGAGGGACATCACAGGAGTGGATGAGAGTAGAAGAAGAAACTGGCAAAGTGAGCACGGTTAACATGATAAAGAAAAAGGAGAAAAGAACATGCAGGGAGTCTCATACAATTTCAAGCATGGTCAAGTCAAGGTGAAGCAACAAAGTGACAAGCAAGAGAACCACTTTTTGACTTGACTCCCTCACGAAATAGCTTTGAAACCTTTTGGTTGAGATGTTCCTGCAATGGCTTATAGAGCTAAAGCCTCAGAATTGCAACTTAGATATATGGAGGACCCACCATCGAGGTCACTCTGAGTGGTGCAAGACGAGCCTCCAAATGCATTAAGAGAGACCAGTCAAAAGGCAGAACCAAAACTGGAGGGAAGGCCACGTGGAGTTGAGAGGAGAGTGGCTTGAAGGTTCAACGTCTTCTCCAGAGTCCAGTCCTATACACTGTTAACGTATCCCATCTCGCCAGGCTCCTCCTGGGGTAGCAGAGAAGTCCAACCATGCTTTAGTCATACTTCTTGTCTCTAGATGTTCAGACAATCCCACCATACTGCTAATGGATAAAGACAGAGGTGCCCATGAGCAGGAAAGTGGTCTAAAAATGGAGGAAACAGAAAAACTCATCATAAAAAGTAGCTAACAATTTTTGAACTAGCTATTGCAAGCCAGGTGGTAAGCTAAACCTTTTCATACCTTGTCTTTTTTTTTTTTAAGATTTATTTATTTATTCGACAGAGATAGAGACAGCCAGCGAGAGAGGGAACACAAGCAGGGGGAGAGGGAGAGGAAGAAGCAGGCTCATAGCGGAAGAGCCTGATGTGGGGCTTGATCCCATAATGCCGGGATCACGCCCTGAGCCGAAGGCAGACGCTTAAGCGCTGTGCCACCCAGGCACCCCCATACCTTGTCTTTTAAAAAATCCTATATCACACTCTGCGTTTGCTTGCTTGATAGATGATGAAAATGAGGCTCCAAAGAATGAAGTAAGTTCTTCAAGTTCTCATATTTTTTAAATAAAAGAGGTGGGACGGGGCGCCTGGGTGGCACAGCGGTTAAGCGTCTGCCTTCGGCTCAGGGCGTGATCCCGACGTTGTGGGATCGAGCCCCACATCAGGCTCNGCCACCCAGGCACCCCCATACCTTGTCTTTTAAAAAATCCTATATCACACTCTTGCGTTTGCTTGCTTGATAGATGATGAAAATGAGGCTCCAAAGAATGAAGTAAGTTCTTCAAGTTCTCATATTTTTTAAATAAAAGAGGTGGGGTTCTGAGCCAGATTATCTGACCCAAAGGCCAGCTGTAGTCACATATCACACCACAGAGAGGATGGGTGGCCACATCCCTCTACAAGTTGCTCTCATTAACTGTTAAATGCCTTGCACTCTTCATATCCCTCAGTTTGGTGATTGGCTTCATTCTCAGCCACGAATACCTTGAGTATGTCAGTGTAGAGATAACTTCTGTCCTTCCGCTAACCCTTGACTCATCTGGGTTAGTTGTGTCTACCTACTTAACAGAAAATCTGGGCTTTAACTTATGTAAAAGCAAAGAGATTTGCAGAGAGAGCTTCAATAAATATTTCCTTATAAAACCCTGGCAGATGTCCAAATGGGCTCCCAAGTATTTCATAGTTAAAGAGTGGTTCAAATAGTAGCAGCAATAAATATTTACAGAATGACTGAACTTTTAATAATTAAAGAGATCCTCCCTTAGAAACACTCTTCCATGGGGCGCCTGGGTGGCACAGCGGTTAAGCGTCTGCCTTCAGCTCAGGGCGTGATCCCAGCGTTATGGGGTCGAGCCCCACATCAGGCTCCTCTGCTATGAGCCTGCTTCTTCCTCTCCCACTCCCCCTGCTTGTGTTCCCTCTCTCGCTGGCTGTCTCTATCTCTGTCAAATAAATAAATAAAATCTTTAAAAAAAAAAAAAAAGAAACACTCTTCCATGAATCTGTTTGAAGATAAGGAAAGATGTGGAAGGATATAAATTAAACTTTTCATTTATTCATTTTAATTCACACTCTCCACAAATATTTATTAGCCTTCTAGTCAATCCCAGACACTGTGCCACTTACTTCTCAGGGATGTACTAGTTATCTATTGCTGTGTAACAAATTAACCCCAAACTTGGCAAGTTAAAGCAACAAACACTTATGCTCTCACAGTTTCTGAGGGTCAGGAATCTGAGAAGAGATTAGAGGGGTGGTTTTGGGTTAGTCTCTAGAGAGGCTGTGGTCAAGTTATTGGCTAGAGTAGAGGTCATCTTAAGACTTACAGAATCTGAAGAAGCTGGGTCCAAGCTCACTCACCTAGGTGTTCCTTGCTGTCTGTTACCAAAGACTCCAGTTCCTTGCCATGTGGGCCTTTCTGTAAGACTTCCCAGAGCCAGAGATCCACGAGAAAGAAAAAGAGAGAATATGCATCCAAACCAAAGCCACAATTGGCTTTTTATTGTCTAGTCTCCAAAGTCATTCTAGGTCACGTCTGAAAATCAAGCTCCACCTCTCAAAGACAGAAACATCAGAGAATCCCTGGATATAATTTTAAAACCATGGAGGGGAGCTGATTGGAGAGGAAACTGATAAAATTGGCTTTAGGTACTCGTCCATGTTTTGACTAATTACAATTACCCTGTGCTGTTTTATAATGTAATTTTCTGTCCATAAACTATATATGGCCATGTGTTTGGGATGGGAAGGGAGACTAATTAGACATAGGTCCAGGAGGTAAGCATCCTTCTCTTTCTCACCCTCTCCGTAGAAGACCGAGAAAGCATCAATTCCCCCATCAAGGCATTTGGCGTCTTTAGCTGAGGGATGTTATTTTCCATTCAGTGTCAAGGTACAGCATAGACCCAAAGTTCTAGTCAGGCACCGTAGTAGCTAAGCTGAAAGAGCGTGGGGGAATGCTCAAAATGACACCGAAAAGACTAGCAAAAAAGATCATCAGGGAAGCTAGAAACTGCCACATAAATGTATTTGCCAATGATTTTCAACGTTCCAATTCATTTAACTTTTAATGGTCTGTATTTTGACCTGTTGAACTGTTTAGCAGATTCAGATTTTCACCATTGTCCTTCACATCAAATAATGAATTCTGAAGCAGCATATTCATCTGTCAGTTTAGAGGATGCGGCATCTCATCTCTGTAGTGAAATCAAGTTCCCCTCACCTTTCAACAGCCAAAGCACCACTTCATCGTCAGCAATGTGGAAAGCCGCAAATCAATTAAACTTACCTTGCATTTATGAGTGCCCATGAATTGCACTTACAATGGTTTTGCAAAAAAAAAAAATGATCATGCCGGGTTCTCGACAAAAGCACGAAAGTCAGGTCATGGCACATTTGGGGTCCGTGACACCTTCCCTCTTTGCCCTGTCTGTGACTCAAGCAGACTTCCTCACGTATTTTCCTTGGGCCCACTGCCGTATTCACTTTGCAATATTCCTCGTCGCTTTATTCAAATCCAAGAAGAAAACCACACGCAGGTTTCTGAAGAGCCACATGTGGCTTAGAAAGCCTCAGGTTGGAATGCAGCCCCTGTAATCCCCTCACAGGGGTAGAGAGAAAGCAACTCCAGAGAAGGTTCCGAATACAACCAATGTCCCTTTGAGCGAAGTTTTGCATTTCGTTTTCTGCTTTAAAATCTCTATTGGCTGCACATCTGAGAAGGCTTAAGAATATAATTTATTCCATATAAAGTTCCCGGTAATTTATGCTCACTAAATTGGCAACATAGGAAGAATTTTTTCATTGACTACCATGGAAGATTATTAAAGGCCATTTCGTACAAATAAAGACAGTGCAGGTAGCCACACTTCATACAAAAGGAAATATATTAGCAGCTCAAGTTTTAAATTAAAACCGTCTCTAGCGGCGCCTGGGTGGCTCAGTCGTTGGGCGTCTGCCTTCGGCTCAGGGTGTGGCCCGGGGGTCCTGGGATCGAGCCCCGCATCAGGCTCCTCCGCTAGGAGCCTGCTTCTTCCTCTCACCCTCCCCCTGCTTGTGTTCCTTCTCTCGCTGGCTGTCTCTCTCTCTGTACAACAAATAAATTAAAAAATCTTTAAAAAAAATTCTCTAGCTTTTCATTTCTACATTTATAATTTCAGGTTTTGGATAACTCTCCCTTCACACAAAATCCTTCTCTAGATGGCCCACATTGTACCTTTTTGTTTTGGTTTGGTTTGGGTTTTTTTTTTTTTTTAATTATTTATTTTATTGTGTTCAGTTAGCCAACATGTAGTTTTTGCTCTAGCGTTCAACGATTCATTAGTTGCGTATGACACCCAGAGCTCCTCACACTGTACCTTTTTAAGTGTTTCTGCATCAAACTGGGTAAATCCAAGAAAACCTTCTTTCTATAGCTCACTTTACTTTCATATTTTTTTTTCAAAGTCAGATTTACACCAAGATAATAGCTCATGGCTCTGAAATGCTTGCTTTCCTGACACGTAAATATTAACTATTTGTTCTCAGCTTTGCTTTTCTCGGGCAAAGACAGACTTTAGTATCAGCTCTCCCTTTGCTTTGTCCCTGAATAAAAAACAGATTAGATCTATGTGCACAAAGCCAAGCCTCTGATTGCAAAGTAAGAAATGTCTTCCATGAGTTCGAGGAAAACTCCGGAACATCTAGATATTTAGTCACTATTCAGCGATGGATGAGTTTTTCATTTTCCTCCCACTTTTTTTGCACCTAATAAAGACAATCATGGGCTGAAGAATGATATTTGTAATTATTCCATAATGAGGTGGTAGCTCTCCCTTCCTTACAATTTCTTAGAAATGCCTGAGTTAGGAATATTGGATCAGGGGCGCCTGGGTGGCACAGCGGTTAAGCGTCTGTCTTCTACTCAGGGCGTGATCCCAGCGTTATGGGATCGAGCCCCACATCAGGCTCCTCTGCTGTGAGCCTGCTTCTTCCTCTCCCTCCCCCTGCTTGTGTTCCCTCTCTCGCTGGCTGTCTCTATCTCTGTCAAATAAATAAATAAAATCTTTAAAAAAAAAAGGAATATTGGATCAATAACATCTGTTGTAATAATTAATTAGATTCTTAGCTGTAGCATGTATGCATGAACATAATTCTCCAAGGTAAAAGAAGGTATTATATTGGCTTCTTATCAGAGTCTCAAGGTGAAGTCTGGTTGTCTCCACAGAGCCATTGGCTGGCTATTGACCAAAAGATGGATTTCCCATCTTTTGCATGTGTGCATCCAATCCCATTGGAATCTATTGGCATGGGCTTTCTGGAACATATTTTAACATTGCTAATAGGGAAGTTTGATCTTTGCCCCTGGAGACCCACAGCCCTCGAAGTTTTGTCTTTCTTTGAGTCTATGCTGGGGGCTGGGTGATATTTGTATAGTATCTCAGCTGTCTGGGTACCAAGACACAAGTCAGTATCTCTGAGATGATTATAAGGCTAACATGGCCTCCTCAACTCAAAGCAAACAAAAGCTATCAGCATCTTTACTGAAAATTTCTACTGCTCCCAGGAGCAGTGAACCACAGTAAACACAGTGCTCAAAAATGTGTTCTATTTCACTTGTGAATTCTTTTGCAATTTGAATTCTAAAAAGAGAATTGACAAGAGAAATAAGGTGGTGGGGAGGACTTTTATTTCTTTTTAGGGGAGAATGTATTTGGAAAAGAAGAATGAGAAGATGTCTTGCCACTAAGCCAGTGGGAATTTGAAATTTCTCCAAGCCAAGGAGCCAACAGACTGGCTAAAACATAAGGTAGAATTCAAAGGGAGCTGATCATGTTTTGATCTCATTTTATGCTTTTCTTCATGCTTGCTTCCAAGATCTAATTGGTGACTATGTTAGAGAATGTTAACATAGAACAGTGGTACAAAAGAAGGGCATCAAAACATCTTAGATTAATCTGTCTTCCTACATAGATCTTGCCCTTTCCCTGGGCAAGTGGCCATAAGGTACTAACTTTTAAGAATCCAGATTATTGCCGTTCCTTAGGTCACCCAAAGTTATATGGAAGCCATAGGAAAAACAAGAAGTCTTCTTAACCAAGCTTTAGCCCAACTGAGAAAGTATCTTGGCCAATGTACAGACTATACATAAAATGACAAATAACAGCCACGATAAAACATATGCACGAAATCAAGTTTTGGTCACATGACATTTCACATAAAAAGACCAATACAGAGAGCATGGTCGAGCCTTCCTATCATGCTGAGAAGTAACTAAAGCAACAAACTGGACATGAATTTGAAGCCTCTGGCACAGTCGTTTTCAAACTTGTAGCTCTCAAGTTTCTTGGAGGTGACCGTCCAAGGTCAAGGCAGAAGACACAGTATAATATCTCTCATGCTTTTGCCCTTGACTTCAGCGGGCTAGTCCCACTGTAAACAAAAAACCAGTTTTATAAGAACTAGTTTTAATTGTGATTCCTTTGTATAATCACAATTAAAAACCCAAAATGATAGGGGTACTCGGCTGGCTCAGGCGGAAGAGTGTGTGACTTTTGATCTCAGGGTCCTGAGTTCAAGCCTCACGCTGGGTGTAGAGTACTTAAATAAAATTTTTTAAGTTAAAAAAAACAATAGTCATAGCTCCAACTATCATTAACACCAAAGAAAAACCAGTATTCTTAAACTCACATCATTCCTTCATTCAGAAGGTATCGGGCTCTTATCATGTGCCTGGCACCACGCCAGGGGCTGAGAACATAAGTGAACCAGTATACTCCCAGCCTCCAAGGAGCTTCCAGCCCCAAAGGAGAGAGGGACACATAAAACTAACCAAAACAGCATGTTTCATCTGTTCTGATAGAAACGCAGTCACCCAAGAGGAAGTCAATGGTACCAGAACTTTTTGGCATACTTGCAAAGTTAGGAATACATTCTGGCAGGATTTTTTTCTCCCACAATGCTCAATATTCTAATCTCCTCTGATATTTCCACAACCTTATCTAATTTTATGGGTCCTTCTCTCTGTCTTAAACCTTCAGCACATCCTCAGGACACAAGGAGCTGAATTTATTCACTCTAGAAGTCTAAATGTGGCTCGTCGTTTGGACTAAAAAGAAACTCCATCCTCAGGGAAACATTTTCATCCCCTCCTCCCTGCCATGAACAGGACAGGCAGGCAGACGTGTGAGAGCCCTGAAGCTTCTCTACGCAAACCCCAGTAAGCCAGGGAGCAATGACCTTGACTATCCCTCAGAGAAAGAAGACCCTGATCCGACCCTCTCTACCTGCACTCTGCCCTTCCCTCCATCGCATTCCCATTTCTCTCTCTCATCCCCACTCCTGCTGTCTCATCTGCCACGTGTGCTGAGTCTCAGGTCAGATCACTGCCACGATGAAGTCCTTCCCGGGCAGTTTTCCATGGCAGGAGGGACCGTTCTGTCCTTCAAGCTTCCAAAACTCGTTGAATCAGTTGTCAGAATGGATTAGGTCCCATTTTCTTGCCTTGTCCCCCACAAGCTTGAAAATGGCTTGAGGTCAGGCTCCATGACTTATTAATCTTTGTGTCTACAAGTGCCTTGCACTAGGCTAGAAACATCTTACGTACTCAGTAGGTGGGTGTTAAATAAATGCCTATGTGAGAAAGAGTCCCCGAAGAGCAGGAAGATAACCATTCCTCCCCCTTCTACTAGGTTCTGTATTCTCCAAGTTACACCCATGGCCCTACCCACCCTTCTACTTTCTCCCAGGACCCACTTGCCAAGCCAGGGAGCTCTAAGTGCAGTCTATAGACCTGGGGTGTAGGCAGGTAGGCACGGGCAATCTCGCCTAGCAGCGTTCCCCTAGGACTGGCTGACCCAGCTAACCACGTCCCTCCAGAGGAGCAACACACATTGGGAGAGTTCCTTCCTGCAAATTGAAGATCTGAATACTATCTGTCACTCTGCTCTCTTGAACCACCGTGATAATGACTACTGGGTACACTGATTCTACAACGGCCCTAAAAATATTCATTAGATGCTCAGCCTTATGGCAATGCCTTAGTCCTGTGGAGACGCAACTCAGAGCTTACACCAGGCTACCAAATTTCAATCCGAATCACCAGGTAGCTTTGCTCTGGACTCTCCCTTCTGTTTGGCTGAATGTGTACTGTCAGCCGGCTTCCAGCGCCCCACGGATCTGCCATAAAGGATGTGCAGAAAAAGTTGGAGCTGTCCTATGTCTGTGAACCAATGTTGGCGCTTCTGGTTTGAGTCAGTGGGCTCTGCTGGAAGAATCCTGCACTGGTAGCCCTGGGGACAAGACTTTGGCTCCTTAGCATGTCAGCATCCAAATGGGTCCCGCCCCTCAAGGACAGTTTCCTAGCATGGTTTGCATGTGTAGTCACAGCCCGCCTGTAAAAACAGGCAAAGATTCTTCTCACCGCTGAGAAAATGATTCCAAGCAGTCAGTACAACAGAAAACAAAAATAAAAACAAAAACAAAACAAAAACAAAAAAACCACAATCCAGCCACCCTTCTGAATGTTTGTAGAGACCTACACATGTGTCGTAGCATCTAAGACAGGGAAAAACATCTGGATCTCCTAAAGAAGTAATAATTTCAAGGGCAATCATGAAATGGAATAGTGAGACAATGGGGGAAGGAGGAATACAGTTATCTTCACACTCCCCACCCTTCGATCCACCCATCCTCCAAAAAGAAGAGATCCTGAAATCCAGACAGGATTTCGCATATAGCCGGAATGGACACCTTTGTGATATTGACTTCATAAGCAGAAGCTCTGTGGTAAAACAGTCTTGGTTCTAACCTTGCCTGTGTCACTGACTAGCTGTGTATGACCTTGGGCATATTACTTAAACTCTCTGTGCCTCAGTACCCACATCTATAATATGGGGGTAATATAACTAGTGGTGTCCTATGTTTGTTGCAAGAGTTAGTTAAAGGACTTAAATAGGGGTGCCTGGGTGGCTCAGTCAGTTAAGCATCGGACTCCTGATTTTGGCTCAGGTCATGATCTCAGGGTCTTGAGGTCGAGCGAGCCCTGCACCGGGCTCCATGCTGGGTGTGGGGTCCGCTTAAGACTCTCCCTCTCCCTCTGCCCCTCCCCCACCACTTACACAATAAGTAAATTAATTAATTAATGAATTAATTAAAAAATAGAAATATGCCTGGATCACACAGCTGAGGGGTTCTTCAGATAAAAGTTAACAACTGATGCCACAGGTCTAACATTAGAAGTATAGGATACAGATAGAATTATCCTCATAATGGCTACTTGCTTCCACTTGCTGTGTGTAGGCGTACGTGGTAGTGATCGGGGCAAACACCATAGATTTTGTTATATATAACACATACATTTATGTATCTACTTAAATACATATGTATTTAAAGCAAGCAAATAACAATATAGAGAGTATATAAATATATATTTATAGAGACTATAAATATATCATTATAGAGAATGAAAGGGTTTTTTTTATTATTATATTATGTTAGTCACCATACAGTACATCCCTGGTGTCTGATGTAAAGTTCGATGATTCATTAGTTGCGTATAACACCCAGCGCACCATGCAATACGTGCCCTCCTTACTACCCATCACCAGTCTATCCCATTCCCCCACCCCCCTCCCCTCTGAAGCCCTCAGTTTGTTTCTCAGAGTCCATAGTCTCTCATGCTTCATTCCCCCTTCTGATTACCCCCCTTTCTTTATCCCTTTCTTCTCCTCCGATCTTCCTCATTCTTATGTTCCATAGATGAGAGAAATCATATGATAATTCTCTTTCTCTGCTTGACTTATTTCACTTAGCATTATCTCCTCCAGTGCCGTCCATGTTGCAGCAAATGTTGAGAATTCGTTCTTTCTGATAGCTGAGTAATATTCCATTGTATATATGGACCACAGCTTCTTAATCCAGTCATCTGTTGAAGGGCATCTCGTTTCCTTCCACGATTTAGCTATTGTGGACAATGCTGCTATGAACATTGGGGTGCATATGGCCCTTCTCTTCACTACGTCTGTATCTTTGGGGTAACCACCCAGTAATGCAATGGCTGGGTCACAGGGTAGCTCAATTTTTAACTTTTTAAGGGACCTCCACACTGTTTCCCAGAGTGGCTGTACCAACTTGCATTCCCACCAGCAATGTAGGAGGGATCCCCTTTCGGAGAGTAGTTTCTTAAATTCACTAAACATGGACTTGCTTAGCTAAGAAACCACCCTCATGAGAAGGAAAAGCCTTAAAGTAAAGGAAGGAAAACCTTAAAAAGTAAAGGAAAATGGTTGGGGCAAATACTACACATCCCAATTTGGTAGGAAAATGAATGGCTCTCTATCGTTGCTCCTGCATAGGTTTGTGAAGTGGGTTAAAAAGAAAAAGTGGGGAGATGCCCTCCTTGCTCTGTCCTTCCACTAACACCAGCAGACAGGTCCTTCTGGTGATATAAATGGACAGCTCTCTGTTCCACCCTGAGAACATTCTTCTGGGGTTCCATGAGGAAATGAAACTTTGGAGTAAAGTTGAAGTTCTCCTTGTATTTACATCGGTATCTCGCCCCATCTAAGAGGGAGCGTGTTGGAGTGATTGAAATGTAACTGCTTGTTTTGGTGTTGCAAATTACATTATTTGCCATCTCCCAGAATAAATATGCCCACTGTTGCCCCAGATCCTAGGTGCTTACTTTTCTTTTTCCCTCTTTCTACCCACCCCCATCGCTTTACATACAAATGCAAGAGCTCTTTTAATGGGACCTCAAAAAGGAATGGTTATCTCGTACCTTGTTTTCAGGGACACATGACACAGTAAGCGCCTCTGGTTCATCTCAAAAATACAGAAAGCGCTAGGTCAAGGCTCTCAGCCCTAGAAGCAGCAGGCTGTGCCATGGAGGGAATTTGCTGACCTGGCTGCCTTCGACTCTCAGCTGAGGGGTTCAGGCACTGAAGCCTCTCCCTGGCTCCCTGCAGACTGGGGCAGATCTCCAGAGAAGGACACTGCTCTGTCCCAGAGAAAGGTTCTGTTTTGCTCTCCAGGTGAGCTGATTTCTCTCTTGGGTCCAGGCTGGGGCAGAAGCTGGTTTTTAGTAGGGTCTGCCTAGTTTCATCCAGGCCTGGCATATTGCTAGCTGGCTAAGCTCAGTCAGGGCTCTCAACTTCCCTGAAGCTCAGTTTCCCCAGCAGAAAAAAAAAGAGACAATATTACACCTGTATCTTAGGGGTGCGTGAGCATGGAAAGCGATAACTGAAGGCAAGGGGCTTGGCCATGTACAGGGCTCAGTGATGCATTCCTGTCCCCTTCTTTCTATTTTTCTCCATATCATTTCTGAAGGAATCTTTCTAGCTGTTGACAAGTGACTTTGGTTAATGCCAAAGGTTGACGCCTGGTGAAAATCACTGCCGGGCAAAGTTTAGAGATGGAAGGGGGATCAAAACTGCATGTAGATTTCATTAGGACTGGGCGGTAGACAGGGCAGGGGGTGTGGATGGAGCTGAGCAGTAGGCCTGAGCCAAGGCACACATCACAAGCCCCGGTTTGTCTGCAGTCCTGGGTGAGAAGGGGCTTTTGTCGACCAGACCCACCTAGGTCTTGCTATTGACGTCTTGCCCTGGACTCCTTAACACGTTCTAAAGCCCTGTCTCCCTCGGGTGTCTCTCGTCCTGCTCACCTCCATGCAGATGCGGAGCGAGGCAAGTGAGGGACTGTCGGTATAGAAGACGCTGAGGTACAAAGCCAAGAACCCGCGGTTCCAAGCAGAGAAAACTGGGTCCAGATGAGGACCGGGTCCTACTTTTCTTCTGTCCTCAGCTGAGCCTTGAAGTAATCTACTCCCAGTGTGGACCAAGGTCTCCCCCATCAAAGCCACTTTCCCAATTCTTGCAGATATTCCTGAGCTCCCCAGTGCCGTCTCCACCTGCTCGCTGCCATAGGAGACCACGAGGACCAGGGGCAGGGAATTCTGCACACCTCATCTCCTGAGTATGCAGGAAAGGAAAAGAACTTGGTTTTGCAGAAAAGTAGATGTCGCGGTGGGGTTCTTGGGAGGAGGAGAGGGGATGTGCTCCCAGCTCCCAGGACCACAGAGCGCATGCTCCTTCACCTTTCTGTCTCCAAGAGCAATAGATTTTTTGGTTCCGAAGACACCTTAGGTCTAGCAAGCTCCGGAGGACGCTGAAGATCTCTCAGGAAAAGAAAAGTTCAGTTGGAGTAACACTGATGCGTGTGGTGGATGCCAAGTTCCCCTTCTCCATGTCCTCCCACAACCCCCTCCTTGCCCGTGTGCCTGAGCGCACACACACGCGGGTTAAGTGAGTCCAAACACACACGCGCGCGCGTGCGTTCCCGCGTCAGGTGAGTCCCAAACAAAGGCCATAAGTCTTTCCCACACGGCTGCAGAAGGCCAATCATGGTGGTTTTTCCTCCACGCAAGGCTTTGCCCCTTCTCCCC
Source organism: Ailuropoda melanoleuca (assembly GCF_002007445.2). Lineage (NCBI taxonomy): Eukaryota > Metazoa > Chordata > Mammalia > Carnivora > Ursidae > Ailuropoda > Ailuropoda melanoleuca. The sequence continues at coordinate 14,514,451 of NC_048226.1, read as the reverse complement.
TGTTCTGCCTCTGGTTTCAGCCTCAACCTCCCCTGGACAGTTCTTTCCAGCCTAACTGATTTCTGCGCGACACCCCACGGGACGGAGAGGGGAGCCCAGCGTGGCCGCGAATGTCTTAGCCTTCTCTGGCTGACCTACATGTCTGAGACAAAGAATGCTCAGGTCCGCGGGGTACCCAGTACGCTGGTCCCAGCCGCACTCTGGTCACCTCCCAGGGCCTGTGAGGCACACTCCAGCCTCTAACACTGGCCTTTCTCTTTTCCTGGCCTTTAAACTAGCCATGGGGATCTTATTCAGGGCGTTGGGGTAGGGAGATTCCCCTGCCCCCTCCTCCCCCATTTCTTCCAACCTGCCATTCTTCTAACGACCTTGCAGAGGGTGCGCTGAAGGCGGGCGATCCTGGCTGGGAGGCGGTGTAGGGAGTGTCCTATGATTCTAAATTTTGCTCCTTGCGCCGGGCCAGTGCGGAGTGAGTGGTTCCAGGGAAGAGTGTTGGCCTTGCGGTCACAGCGAGGACACTGCTGCAGCATAAGGGAGATGCGCCCAAGGGTGAGAGGGGTGAAGGAAGCTTCCAGAGGCCAAAGAAAGGTCAGAGGCTGTGGCAGAGACGGAGATGGATCTTGCTGGCTCTAACGTCAGGCCCCGAGCCGCAGGGCAGAAATCCGAGGCTAGGGAGCTTGATCGGAGTCTGAGTGGGGTGGGGGGAGTGTGTGAGGGGGCGTCTCAGCATCGGGCCCCAACCTTTGGCTCCTAGCCCTGGGGCAGGAAACTTTCCTATCTCCTCGGGGCGATTTGGTACCCAGAGAGGCCAGGCCACGGCCCAGGGAAGGAGGAGGGGGAGGTGGCGCTGCCGAACCACCTCGAGCTGCGGCAGGAAGCGCTGAGAATCCACATCCAATGGAACAGAGAGGGCAAAGGCCTTGGTAGCTCAGAGTTCACTCCCAACCCCATATTGACTTTCCCAGTTTCTGCAATTCCAGGTCCTAACCTCATCTCTTATTCTGTCTCGGTTTCGAGTTCCAGCCCACTCGGGGTGCCCCGCCGGGTTAGGGACATCCGCTGCCCGGGATGGATTCGCGGGGGGCCAGGTTCCTCCAGCTCCGCCCGGGACACCTCGAGCCCTATGCCCGATCCCGGCGTGGCAGCTCTGCCTGGTGGGCGGCTGGCGACGGCAGGAAGAGGACAGGCAGTCGCAGGCCGCGAACACAACTTTTTTGAAACGCTTTGCTGTCCCCCTGAAAGGTGTTATAACAGCAATTCAATTACAGTAAATGGCGCACATCGTCCTCGCAGCTGCAAAGTCGGTAACTAACTGTTACCGACCGGTGCAAAGGAATGCGGCTGAACGCGTTACTTTTTTTTTTTTTTTTTTTTCCCCCCCCNCCTCCTACAAAGTCCCCCTCTTTCCGGCTTTTCTTCGCTCTCTATTAATTGTAGCTGGACCTCAGGTTAATTAACTCCAAAGAGCTTAGTCTATCTGGACAGAAACACACTGAGAAATTGGCACGAGATCCTAAAAACTGGACGAGGCGTCAAAAAGATCGCCCAAAGTTCCTCGCGTTTGCTTCCACCGCTCTAGCGGTTGCCTCCAAGGAACAGAATTTTAGTCTCCGGTGGCAAAGCCCGCCTGGCGATGTGGCCGCCTGGGCGTGCATGGGCACATGGCTGGGCTTAGGTCAGGGAGCCTGCTACCAGGAGATGGTGCCCACTAAGTCTCTTGCGGCATCGTCTGCAGGCACCCAAGGAAAGGTCGGGTCCGTTTCTAGCGCGCCGCACTTGGAGTTCATGGAAGATAACAGATACACTGGCCATTCATGTCATGGCACGTGCATTTCATGCTAGACTTTAAATAGCGGTCCATGAAATTAACAATATCCACAAAAAAGTGGCAAGGTGTTGGGGGGAGGACGAGGCCGGAAAGAGCTGCTTGCTTTCCGGGATAGGGGTAAAGCATTACTATACTCCATACGTTAAAATCTGGAGGGAGGGATGGAGGGGGGCGAGAACCCCTCACGAGTCAGCCTCGGCAATCATTTAAATAAAGGTAAAACTAACATTGGCTCCCTTGAAGTTAGAGAGTAAGATGCCTTAAAAGCGCATTTTATTTATGTCGTATTAAAACGGAAAGAAACGCGTTGACTCGCTTGGTGTTTCTAGCTTCATGATGTTGTTTAAAAACATCATTTTACAAAAAGCCTAGATGGCAACGTGGGAATTCGAGTACTTTCTCGCCGACCCTGCGGGGCGGGCCTTCCCCAGCAGCCACGGAAGGTTTCCAACGCTGGAAATGCTCAGTTTTCCGCGCCAGTGGCAACGCAGCGGGAAGATGCCTCCGGTGGCTCCGCTTCTCCCTATCCAGCACTCGCTAGACCGGGGGATGTTTTAGTGCTTTACTCCTGGAGACAGCAGAGCGCGCGAGATAGACGTTGGGACGGGGTTCCGGCCGTGGTCGCCCAGCAGCCAGCTGCCCTGAGTTCTCCCCCTGAGCCCCGCACCTGCCCTGACCTGGGCGGCGCCCTCAGAGCCAGACTGGCTGGAGAGGCTCGGCAGCTGCAAAGAGGGGTGCACACTGGGTCTACTAACTCGAGGCCAGCCAGGCAGAGGCGCGCGGGGCCCAGCCCAGGGTTTGGCCCGAGACGATCCTGGAGCAGAGTGCTTGGCGCCCGCACTGCGCTGGACGCACTGAGCTCTGGCCCACGGGCAGCTTGGGTTGTTTTCGGCTTTGTTTGCTTTAAAACCTAGAGACGCGAGTTGCTCTCCAGCTCCGTGAAGCCTCTGACCTCCAGTCTACAATTTTCCGGGGGGCCCTGACTTTGTGTGTGTGTGTGTGTGTGTGTGTGTGTGTGTGTGTGTGTGTGTGTGTAAGGCGAGAATGGGACAGCGACAGGAAGGTTACTCGCATGTCCTCAACTCCCGGGGCTGGCGATGGTAGGAAACGAGGACCCATCAATATAACCAGAGGTCACCAGCAGCCTGTGATTTGGAGCTGTCACCCTTGTCCCCGCCCCTGGAGTTCCTGGTGAAATGATTGCAGAAAGGACATTCAGCGCGGGTCCCTTGTGCGGTCCGAGTTTCATAGGTTTCACCTCCCCTCTTGCTCGGAGAAAATCTCACTATTGCCGGCAAAGCGGGCAGCCCTCAAGACCGCTTCGCTATTGGGGTGTGTGTGTGTGTGTGTGTGTGTGTGTTTACAGAGGCTCCTGCCAGCTCCTCATTCTGCCGGAAGGATTACCCTCAAGACCTCCCACATTCCACCCAAGGAGACTGGAATCCCTCTCGGGCCTGGTTGAGGGAAAATCCCGGACACTCGGCTCGCCTGCGGTGGCGTCGGTGTCCCCGGAACCCTCGCCCGCATGCGCCGCCTCCCCGTTGGGCCCGGGCGCGGCTCCTGCCCAGAGGAGACAGAGTTCCCCCCTTAGGCCTAGGGTCCTTTCCAGACTCTCCTCGCTTCCTCTGCTTATCCTGTCGGCCCCTTTCCACTCCAAGCGCTTCTTGGGGTGCCAGGAAAGGCCCCGTAGTATATTCAGTGTACTATATATATATATATATATATTAGTATATGTACTAAACCTCTCTTTTAAAGCCCAGCTGGGGGGCTTGGTCCTTGATGGGAGACAGAGAGCGAACGAGATTGAGGGCCCTGTGGGCGGCCCTTTTGTAAAGAGAAAGTACCCCTTCGTTTGCATCTCTGCCCGAGTTTTTAAAAGTTATACTTGGGGGCCTCCTGGGGGGCTCAGTCGTTAAGCGTCTGCCTTCGGCTCAGGGCGTGATCCCGGCGTTCTGGGATCGAGCCCCACATCAGGCTCCTCCGCTGGGAGCCTGCTTCTTCCTCTCCCACTCCCCCTGCTTGTGTTCCCTCTCTAGCTGGCTGCGTCTCTCTCTGTCAAATAAATAAATAAATAAAATCTTTAAAAAAAAAAAAGTTATACTCGGAACCTGCTCTCTATTCCTGTACTGTGATTCTGGGGGAGGAGGCGGGGGGGAGAAGCGTATTTTGAGGGTAGAGGCCGCCCTGCGCACATAGAGCCACCCTATCCAAAGCCTCCAGGGCAGGCAGTTTTGTGGATGGAATTGGCCACTTGGGTGTCTGCGAAAGCTCTAAATACGGGACTCGAGGGGCACGCACACTCCACTTTTTTCCCCCTTCGTTCCAGAATCACCAAACCCAGGGTGCCAGCAGCCAAGTTCTCCCTCTCCACCTGGCACATCAGAGCTGCAGGAGCTGGGGCCTGTCCCACCGCCCGGCGACCTGCGGGGTCCTCCCCCCACGCCTCAAATCTGGGTTGCTCCCAGTTGCGCGGCCCCAAACGACACACGCTGGAGGAGCCAAGGATTTGAACTTGTAAAACCAGTTAATGCAACTTTCCTGTTTCTGCCCACCTGTTAAAGAACACAGGTTATTAACGGTTTGAGTTGATAAGGCAGGAAACAGGAGACCTTCTTTCTATTAGTCTCTTCTCTACTGCAGGGTCCCTCCCCCAGGAGAGATCTAATATTTGCACTTCAGGGAAGTTCTTAAGGGTCTTACTTTTGCTCACTGGTCTCAGAGTTAATGAAATCCAAGGATGACTCAGATTATTTCTCACAAATACCTTCTTGTTTGTCTACGATAGCCAGCTTAAACTTAAAATTGGTAAAGTGATGATAAATTAGCCCTCATTCTACTCTTCCTAAAGTTTGCTAAACCAGTAGAAACTAATTTGAGATGATTCTTATTTTGGCATATACGGAATTGCTTCTGGTTGTTGGAAAAGTGTTCTCCAGCCCTAGCTGTCTAATCAGCTTTTTTTTCTTTTTTCTTTTCTTTTTCTTTTTCTTTTTTTTTTTTTTTTTTTTTTTTTTTTTTTTTTTTTTTTTTTTTTTCNTTTTTTTTTTTTTTTTGCTTCTACTGAGCCTGGTCCCATTTCAGAGTTCCTTAGTTTGATATGTTCTCAAAGAACACCCCCCCCCAGTTCCTTTTATTTTCTTTCCCCTGGTGGATCAATCACAGAGACAATTGATTTTTCTGTGTCCTGTTTGAACCAGAAAGTGCTGACACCTTTGGGGGGTGGGCAAAATATGAGTGAGCATTAACTCCCATGAATAAGAGGTACCCAGGCCAATCTCCCCATTTAGAGATTAAAGTTGTGTGTGCATCCATATATGTAAGTATATACCCGGGATTATACACCTGATCTTGCATGCAACTGACGATGGTAATAAATTTCGGTGTAATGCAGGAACACACACTAAATGAGAAATCATCTTAATCAGCCAGACCAATGAAGAGGAGAGCCAAACCTAAATGTGCAGGAGTTGATCATTAATTATGAAATCCCAAAC
>NC_048226.1:14499129-14504129 GCF_002007445.2 Ailuropoda melanoleuca | reverse complement strand
GTGTGTAGAATTTATTTTAAAACACCCCACCAGTTCACCCTCCAGAAACCGTATCTGAACTCTGACCCTGGCATGTGCAGAATTGAGATCCTTCTCCCCCATCAGGAGACCTCCAAATGCCTGTCCCAGTCCCCCTCCTTCCTGGAGTTCCCTCCCAGATTAGGACCATTTGATGTCACTGAGAACCCAACGCCTGCCCCCCAGCCTCAGGGAAATATGATTTCCTGCTCTCTTCCTCACCTGCCTCCCTCCCCACCTCTGCCACCACCATTTCCAAAGAGTTAATAAGGTCAGGGTGTCATTCAGGCCCTGGCCCTTCCCTGCGGGGCTGGAGAAAGGAAGTGGGCACCCTCAGCGGGCTGGAGAGCCAGGCTGAGCTCCCGTCTATTCCGTGGTGTTCAGTTTCCTGAATTTCCAGCTGTACTGAAGGCTGGGTTACCTGCCCAGACATAGGAGGGTGGCCCCAAACCGTGGTCGAAGTCCCAGCAGAAATGAAGACCCGCCCCCAACAAAATGTGGCTTCAGACAGCGGGGGGGGGGGGGGGGGGTNGGGGTCTTAGGCTGGCTCGATCACCCAGGGCCACACTCCAAGCTCAGGGCCTCTGGGGGTACCCCCGCCCGCAGTTCTTACAGGTGGACTTCAGGACCCGCAGCCCGAACAGCAAATGTTGGCTGTTAGGTGCCCAAATAATATTCTTCATTCGTCTTTTTCAAAGTTGATTTATAGCAATCGACAGGTTAAAGCCTCATCTGACTTCATTACTTTTAAAAGCTGTCTATTTCACAACTGTCACTTTTCATCACTTAACTCAAATAAGTACTTGAAGAAATGAATTGGAAGAGACTTTTAGATCATGTTTATAATTCTTGGTCGCTACGTTAACATTTCTAATGACCTGACCCTCTGAGTTTCTGCAGACTTCTAAATTAGGGCCGAAAATTCCTGCATTTGTAGTAGAAAACTTCAAGGAAGGTGAGGTGACCAGAAATATCGGCTAAAAGAAGTGCAGCTGGTAGGGAGCAGGCGGTAGAGTGCAGGCTCAGCATGGCTTCCCAGCGGCTGCCAGGGCCCAGGCCCGGTGCCCAAGGCCACTGCGGAGGCCAGCGGCTCCCGGGGCGTTCCGGTGCAACGAACTGCTGAAAAGAGGGCCCAGCCTAACCAGCGCGCTGCTTGCTTTGCTCCCGCTTCGCAGAGCCGGGTTGCAAACTCATGAGGAAATTCACGCAGGATGGAAATGCTACTCATTTTGACTATTACTATTCTTATTTCTATCGTTTCAAAAACAGTTTGAAAGGGCCTCCACGACTACAGGTTGAGGATGGCCGGGTGAAAGGCACTTCCTGCTGGTCATCGCTGACCTAGAGCTTGTTAGATACCCAGGGAAGGCAGAAGTGTGGAAACGAAATCGCAAGGATGGAAATGCGTTCAATAAATTGAAATAGTTTCTTCTTCAATTTTGCTGCCCTCTACCAATGCTGGGTCCTCCAGGGCTGGTGCCAACCCCCTTCTCTTTCTTTCTCCCACCCACTCACACAGAACCATCTCTTAGAAGTAGGAAAGAAAGAAAGAAAAAGAAAGAAAAGAAAGAAAGAAAGAGAAAACAGGAAAGAAAGAAAACAGGAAAGAAGGGGGAGAGCAAAGAATGAAAAGGGAAGGAAAGGAAAATTACAGGAAAGAAAAAGAAAAACCTAGACAACAGGAAAACTGCCTAGTTTGGAGGACAAAGCAAAATCGAGTGCGTAAGATTTTCTTTCTTTAATTTTTCTTAAAACAAGAAAAAAGGAAGACGTCTCCCGACCCTCAGGTGGAAGAGTTGGGCGACTCCCTGGCGTGTTGGGGGCTGGCCTCCCCCCAACTAGGCAGAGTCCGAACCCCCACGCGCCAGTCCCGGAGGCTCTGAGGTCCCTGCACCCTCGCGTCCTCCCGGCCCGGGTCCCACCGCGAACACGAACTTTGCAGATTCCCCGGAGCAAGAGCGCCGGGAGTGTGCACCGGCCTCGGCCGGCCGGGTCTTAACTGCCTGCCGCCGCCAGCCTCCCCCGGTCGTGGCCTCAGGCCTTCGCCCACCCTGCGGACCGGTTGGCGCAGAGGGTCTGAGCGCTCTCCGACTTTTGGTGCCGGGGCGAGAGGAAGCGGGCGGTAACCTGGCTCCGCGGCCATTGCCTCGCTCCGGGAACGCGGCCGGCGCGGTCGGCGGCCGGCGGCTGGGTGCGCTGCCGTACCCTGGAGCGCCACCTCGCTGCGGAAACTGGAATTGCATGGCCATGCTCCCAGCCTTCCGCAGCCTAACTTGACCGTCACCGGACTTTCTCCTCCATCAAAACCTTAAGGGAAGCCGAAACGCACAGGCCTTCTTCCAATCGGTTAAAAGCCATTATCTTTGACCGACATATCGCACAATATCTGCACTGGGATGAAGAGAAAATAACAGGAAAAAAAGGAAAATACATAGGTACAATTTCACCAAGTCTAAGCGGTGACGCTGCTTTGATAGGAAAGAAAATAAATGAGAGATGTCTTCTTGGAGGCCATGGGTTCGGGCCGTCGAATGTGGGCCACTCAGCTGAGGCCAACGCAAATATTTCGAAGAAGGCCTATGACGTTATCCCTTCCCAATTATAATTACACCCAAATTCATTCATTCTGGTGGGTCGGACATGAGAGGGGCTCTGCCAGGCCATGCCAGTGGCCAGCCTACCAAACCTCGTACCCCCACAGCTTTCGACTCTGCTGACAAAATCACCACAAAATGCAGCCCTTAAACATAGACACCTGTCCACAGGTGAAAGCAGCAACAGCGAGAGGTACAAATTACACTGCCTTTGACCTTATCTTATCCTGTTGGCAACTTAAGAGGTTTGCCCCATTCTTAAGCCCTCATGACTAAAAAATTTCCAGAAGAAATAATTCACTTATACGGTGAGTCTTTGCTTCAATTTGTTTTCAAAGTGCATCATCCCAGAAATAGACGTTATATGTAAAAACAAATTTCATGAAACAAGATATTTTTCTGTGAAGATGCCAAACATGGTGTTAAAAGCAGGGAGTCTATCTTGTGTCCTGAGAGAATTTGTGTAGTTTCTTTGTTTTGAGGGGGGCACAGTCCTTTTCCTAATGTAGTTTTAACTACAAGTTTGTTTTTGGTTCTGTTTTAAGGAGCTCAGGGGATTCCAGATAGAATGATGACTCAACTGGGGACCATGGGGGTGGGGGAGTGTGTCTAAGCCTCTGCATTTTCCTGCCAGAGGAAACCCAATGTAGAGACCCTTTCTTGAATCTTTGCCCTTCCTAAGTTCACAGGGTGGCAATGGAGGGAATGCTCCTTGGCCCTGTAACCAACACTCCCCATTGCAGATTAGAAGACTCTCAGAGAGCCCCCCACCCTTGCTCAAAAACTACAGGACTGGGACAGGAAAAAAAAGCCAAGTTGGTTTTCTGGTTATTTGTCCCTTCTCTATCAGGCTAGGAAAGATTCTTGACAGACCATATAGGAAAGAGGCCCAAATTTCTTAGCAGGACTTAAATGAGGATCCCACACCCTGGCCAGCCGAGGAGGGGTGGCCTGGTCTCTGGGAGTCTTGGGGTTTTCTTGCCTTGGAGGGATGCTACCCTGGGGAGAAGGAAGCTGTTGAGGGATCTTGGGAGCTAAGAGGCAACTGCTAGAAGGGTCCTGGAATCCACTGAGAGACAACAGTGAGGAACAGGGACCAAAACAGAAGAGAGTAGAGCATTAGAAAATGAAATGGTTCAATCTACCTGCCTACAGTTTTGAGAAGGGGAGTCTCTAAATTAGAAAGATTTGCCTCTCTCCTTCTCCCTACCTCTCTCTCCCCTTCCCTCCCTCCTTCTTTACCTCCCTTCATTTCTCTCTCTCCCACCCCCTCCTCTTCTCACATTCAGATTTTCTGGGTTGGTTTTTTTTTTTCACGGAATAATGCCTGGAGATGAAAAATGATTTTTATTGCTATTACACTTCCTACCGCAAGATGCAGTGCAAGGCGGCCGACTTTGTATTACAACTATGTCACAATGTTTCACTGATGCAAAACATGTAGCCAGAGGGTGTTGCTAATGACTCCTGGATTAGAGCGAGATTGAGACTGGAAGGAGAAAGAGAGTGAGAACAGGAGAGACAGAGGAAGGGAGAAGAGAGAGGAATTTCATTAGAGAAAGGGGGGAGGGGAAACACCATAGAATCAGGTCTAATAATCTGATCAGGATATTTTCAGATTTCAGTGTTCTCTCCAAGCTTGAGAGTGAGCTAGACAGAGACCAATATCCTTTTAAGCACCACAGAGATCTTTCTTTCTCTTTCTTTCTTCTTTCTTTCTTTCTTTCTTTCTTTCTTTCTTTCTTTCTTTCTTTTTCTTTCATGTTAATAACTATTAATTATGTTTACAGCCAGTTAGCTGAGAACTGTCCTTTGGAAAGAATCAAACTTCGGAAAAAGCTTAATATCTGATTAAAGGCCTTTCCTGGAGCCGAGGCCGCTGGGAAGGAGGTGGGGACCCGATAATCACCCAAGGGGGTGCGGAGCGCAGTGAGGCCTGCAGAGGCTCACGGCCTCCGCCCGTGGTCGTGCCACACATGTACATATGCCTGTGACAGCCTGGTGGGCCCAGGGTGCCCCGCCGGGGCCGTGGCGGAACGCCGAGGCACAGCCTGCGGCCCGGACTCGGGCTCGGCCTCTGCTCGGTCTTGGCAAAAAGGCCCCTCCGGGCTCCGATCTCCCCGGCGCCCTCCCCCGGGACGAGCTCTACTTAGGGAAGCGGGAGGTTTCGCGGTTCCTACCGTGGCCCAGGCCGGTCCCACCGCCCTGCAGTCCGCTTCTGCCCCCCGGGGCACAGCGAGGAGGGCATTCCCTCGGGGCTGCGGCCCTTTGAACCCGGGGAGCCCTCGGCTCCCGCCCGGGCGCGCGGAGCTCGCTCGGGGCCCGGCAGCGGAGCGGAGTGTGGGTGGCGGGTGGGGTTGAAGGGGAGTGGGGGAGGCGGGAGGGGGC
>NC_048226.1:14475125-14498566 GCF_002007445.2 Ailuropoda melanoleuca | reverse complement strand
TGTGTGTGTGTGTGTGTGTGTGTCGCCTCCTCCAAGCCGAGCTTTGTGAATGGGGGCTCCAGGACGCCGGCTGGGAGGGACCAGGGGCCGACCCGGGTACCAGCGCCTCCTCCCGGGGGCTAGGAGAAGCCAGGCGGAGGGCGCCCCAGGCACAGTGGTCCGGAGCGACAAAAGCAAGCGACAGGGACACAGGCCGCGGAGAGATAAGGGCCGCGTCCCCAAAGGCCGAGCGGGGAGACTTAACGATCGTGTGTGGGAGGGGGAGAGGGGAAAATAATATGAATCACATCCTCCTTCCAGTCCCTTAATTTCCGATCCCGCCAAAGCTTAAATCTAGCTCTTTGGGCCACTGATTTCTCGCCGACTCCTTCGCTCGAGATGTTAGTTGCAAATTAGGCCAAGGTTTTGGCGATTACGGTACAATGCAGGCCGCGCGTGACACGCGCCGCTGGGCCTGCGCCTGGGTCCCTCCTCGCGCCGACAAATGATGAGAAAGCAGGAGAGGATGGATGGTCTGTATTGACAAGACATTTGTCGTTTTTAAAGGGGTCCACGTCCAAGAATATCCATCAGCCTGGGGGGTGGGGGAGGGAAGCGGAGATGAGGGGACGAAGTCCCAGCCGCAGCAGGTGATCGCGGCCCTGGGCGTGGCTCCGGCCCTGCTCCTGGGGCCATCTAGAACTGAAGTGTTGTTTGCAAAATAACAACAACAATACTTTTAGTGTGACTGATAATAAAAATGAGGAAGACGGAGTTGTATTTATTTAAGGTCATAAAACAAAACCCGGCTACACGGCGTTGTACGTATACTGAGGGGCGATGTCTCCGACAACTCATTCCTTTCGGCCTGGCAATTAAAAGCTTACCGAAAGAATTGTTTCTGGAAGAAAAAGGTGTCATTCCGCTGCTTCTGACTCATCTACTCTTGCTTCTCCTGCCTCGGCCTGCCCCTGAGCCCCATGCCTCCTTCCAAGCACACACACACCCTCCCTCTCTCTCTCTCTCTGTCCCATAAAAAAGAGTCCCTTTTTTATGGTTTGTTTTTAAACGACGAACCACCATCCCCTGTTCCAGGATGTTCTTATTTAACCGAAATTCCCCTGCCCTGGCGCTGACCTGGGCAGAGTGCAGTAAGGACCTGCTAACATTTGCTTCAGGCTTCAGTCTCTTCTGCTCCCGGTGGCCCAGGCCTGGACACACACCCTAGGGGGAGAACCGCAGAGGTCTCGGGTGTTTTACAGGCATTTTAGGGTGGAGGGCTGTGGCTCCAGGGCTCAGAGAGGGCAGGGGTAGCTGACCAATCCCTGGGCACGAGTAGGAGTCTTGGGGACCCTAGCTAGGTAGTGATTGGTCTGTAATAGACGAGTGTGAGAGACTGAGATGCCCACGAAGGAGACCTGATGTACCTCATGATTACCACAGCTAACATTTATTGAGTGCCTACTATGTACCAGCCATTGCGTCCATACCCCTGGAAGCCTCCAAATCTGCGGACAAACCATAGGGGCCAAGGGTAGGCCTCGGAGCAGGGAGGTCGGGATGGGGCAGGCAGGTAGTTAGGTAGGTGCGATTTGGTGGCCGGGGTAGAGGTTTCAACCCCGAAACGTATTCTCCGGGCCAGGAGAGGCGGGGCGCTGCTGGCCACCAGAAGCGGGGCCAAGGCGTCCTCCCTCCCCGCCTGCGTTCGTCTGTGGCCGGGCAGAGGGAAGGCCAAACAGGTTGCAGTGACATTCCCACTTCTTCGCACTGGAACCCCGGAGGAGAGTAGGCTGGGCAGTGAGGGCCGCGAAGGCCAGGCCCGGGCGGATGGCAAGAGCTCCGCGCACGGAGGCCAGGCTCACATCCTGGCCCCGGGGCTCGCGTCCTGCGCCTCCTCCCGCCCAGGTCGCGGCCGCACTGCTCCAGGCGAGGTGCGCCTCCCTCGCGGTGCCAGGGGGCGCTTGACCGACTCCGGGGCCTCGGCAGCCGAGAAGGGAGTCTCCGGCCTCCGAGGCCTGGTGAGCGCCCTGGGCTGCAGCAGGGCGCAGGCCGGGCGGCCCTGGGAGCACTCACGGCGCTCCCGGCTCCACCACACCCCGCGGGGTTTCTCCAGCTTGCGGTCCGAGGCCGCTCCCGAGAGCAGGAGTTTTGCTGCATTCACCGCCTCTCCCTCCCATCCCCCTAAAGCAGGGGCCGAGACTCGCCGGTGACCCCGTACCGTGCCCCGAGAGGGTGGAAAAAAGCAGGCGCTGCGCTCTGTCTGCAGACAAAAGGCCTCCGCGTTCAGGCTCCTCCAGGCTTAGCCGCGGCGCATTTCGCACCCGCCTCCACCTATGTAGAGGAGGCGGGAGCAGGTGGAAGTGTGGTTGCAGGGGTGGCTTGGCGTAGAGAGCCTTGATTGATCCCAGAAATTGGACACCTTCGAGTCCAAGGGCAGAGCCAGGGCCCGGGCATCTGCTCCAAAAAGTCCCCCAGCACTCCCTGCCAGCCCCCATCCAGATATTCTTATATAAAGGGGGCCCCTCGTTGCTAGTTTTTTTCTTTCTAGTCTCCTTGCAAATCACCTGGCAGCTAGAATACGCTCGCCCCTAATATCGACCTACGGAGGTTACTTCTTTCCCTAAAAACGACTCTGGCTTTCCTTCCTTTAGGAGACCTAAGGGAGACTTCACTGGTTTTAAGATTAAAAAAAAAAAAATCTTTAGAATCTCTCTGGGCGTGAGATGTGGTTGGAACACGGAGAGTCTCCTGCCTCCGCACACGGACTCCCTGCTGCACCTGGAAAGCTAGTCCTGCGAAGAAGAAATAGTCTTTTCCTGCAGTCTATCATTTCGGTATTACAAATAACAACCGTGGAGCGAGAAATACCCCCGGCCTAAGAATATTGATAGATGATAGTAGCGATATTCACAATCGATCCTTTAATAGGCAGACGTCATAAATCATGTTCAATTCCCTGACAGCACAGTACTTCACTTAATAATATAATTAAGATTAAAACTCGAGAGGTATTGGAGTCAGCGGGTATTGATAGCTTCAAAAATTGCATTCTGGATATGATGGTGGAAGGGAAAGGGACCTTTGGAAAATATAACCCCCTCCCCAAAATGTGAGGTCTTCCCTTTGCTCCTGTCCTGGGAGCCCCTTTGACCCTGCCTCCTCCCCCCCCCCCACACACACCTTCCGCCCTCAATCCCAGTGTTTGATAGGTGAGCTGTGAATAGGCTGGCTCTTTCCTAAAAATGTTAAGGAGAGAGATGGGGCTTGGCTTGGGTGGGTTTCCTGAATTTAGGAATCCTTTAAAGGTCCATTCCTTCAGCCTTGAATCTGGAGGGCGGAAAAAAAAAATGTTTAGGAGACCTAGGAAATGATATTGTTTGGTTCTTTCAATAGGATTAATTTCCTCGACAGTGTTTCGGAAATTACATGTAAGTCACTGAACATCTGCAGGTATATGCCAGTCCGCTGCATCCCTGCAGTTTTAACTGCCTGTGAACCTTTCCAGCACTGCTTTCCAGACCAAATCAGGCCTGAGGATGGAAACGAAAACTTCACATAAAGAGTAAAACCAGAGGGGCAGGGTCCCACGCAGGGGTGACGGTCTGCTCTTTGCTTCATGGATAAAGCTGATCGTAAGTGTGGCTAAAATTATTTCAGAGCGGAATATTAATCAAATCAATCGGAGCTGACAAATGAGAAATATTTGAAAGTCAGTGGTAATTTACAACTTTGTTATTAGTTAAGAATCGCCTGCCTTGTAGCAGTAATTAATAACATGTAGAGAGGAACCATTTGGAAATCCCCCTCCCATTCTTTTTATTTTCCTCTGTCTCTTAAGGAAGGAAAGAGAGAAAGGAAGCAAATGAGTGATCAGTAGAAACAGGAAAAACACTGAGTCGTTAGTGGGGAGAACAAAACTGGAAAATATAAAAGAAAGGGAAAAAAAAGATTAGCCCCATGGGGGGCCATCAGGAAATAAAGAAAATATAGGAGGAGGGGTAGTAAATCATAAGGGTAGTAACCATACCCCATGAGCAAGCTGGCTAAAGGTTGAATTTCAAATGGCCCAGAAACCCCATCAAAATGAACAGTGCCGCTAAAAAATCTTGAAAGTAGCTCAGCTCTGAATCAAGGCAGAGCTCAGGGCATTGTCTGTTTTGTTGTTGTTAACAATGTATTTCTTTATTGCCCAGGAGCAGACGTGTGCAGGCTCTTTCCAAATTCCATCCCTGGAGACCGGACTGGCTTTCATGTTTCTGGTGTTAACTCTCCTCTTGGTCACAGACAATCCCCTTCCCCAGTCTTACACTGATTATTAGATTGTTTCAGCCCCACCTAAACAACACACCAAAATAATGACTTGTTGAAAAACTATAAATCATTTCAGTGTCTGAGCTTGGAAAGCCACTTCAGTCAACAGGCTTGCTGTGAAAAGGTAAAGAAATTTCCACCCTTCTCCTCACTGCGGAAAAGATGCTACTTCCCGGAACTTTTATTTGTTGGATGGGGGAATTTTCTAGATTGGTTAAAATAGGATGGTGGGGGGGGGAATAACTTTGGCAAACTTTATCTGGTCTTTATTATAAGCTTCAGTCTTGTCTCATTGAGCTCAGGCTACAAAAGGTAGCTAGAGACTGAGATTTATTGGTCTCTAAATGAAAAGATTCATTTGATATAAGAGGTTAACTCAAAGTTCCTATACCGTGACTGGCTTCGGCAAATGCCTCTGTGGCGTCAGCACAAAAGCGGTTCAAAGAAATCTTAAAAACACACACAGATATAGACACACAAACACACTCGCCCACTTAAGCCGCAAATGCAATTCTCTTTTCTTTGTTGTTTCTTCTGTCATTACAAATCTCCAGCCTCTTTCTAGGTGGCTGGGATGGTTGGCTCCCCCCCATGCACACGCAGCTGAACTTTGCCATTTTGTATCTTTTGCTTTTACTAGCAGTGAATGAAAGAATAAGGGGGGGGGATAAAGTAAAAGGGGAGAAGAGAACTAATTCAAATAAAGCAGAATACGTTTGTAAATGAGGTGGAGGGGAGAGAGAGGGAGAGAGAGAGGGGGAAAGAGAGAGAGAGAGGGAGATGTGGATGGAGGAAAGGGGCTCTAGGATAAAAGTAGGCAAACTGGAAATTGATGAGATGGGTTTTCAATGATTAGAGTCTATGGATCCAATAGGACCCTGCAGAGTATATGATTGGGTAGAGGGGACCAGGAGAGAGAGAGAATATGCCAGAGACTTTAAGGAGGGAGCAGGGAGAAGACAGCAGGCAAGGACCTGAGATCCTGTGCAAGGAGAGAACTATGGAGATGCTAATGAGGGAAAATTAACCTTCGGGTTGGGTCTGTGACATAGGCCTTCCATTGAATGCCTGACCCAGGGGCTGCAAGCGGCTTCGCTCTGCACCAGCGAAATGAGATAATCGCTCTGAAACCCACCAGTCTTGGTGCAAAGGAGCTCTGAAACCCTGTCGTGGAGAGTAACTAGCAGCTCCTCCAAAGAAAAGGAAAACAAATGAAAGCAGGCAAAACCGCAACCAGGCACAGAGAGCAAACCTAGAGACATTGGGTGCATTTGTGCAACTGTGGAGCCCCCCAGGCTGGCACATTAAGAGGCAGGAGGAGCAGAGCCTGGGAAATGAGAAATATCTTCATCTCCTTTGCTCCAGTCTGTCACCAAAGGCCCCGGATAACTGGGCCTTGGTGAGGCCACACAAGGGATAAATGGATTTTATCTCCAGGAACGTGGCCACTGGGCCCGAGGATGATTGCTTTGCCAGAGAAAATATATGGGGGTGGGGTGGGGATGGTGGGGAGGAGGGCTAAAGAACAGAGAGAGAAGTTGAAGTGGACAGCCCCCAAAACAAACAAACAAAAAAGAAATTCAAAGGGAAATTTGAAAAGTGGAGTGGCTGTGGTTATACGTCACAGACGTGGAGACATTAAAACACACACGCATACACAGGGATTTTATTAAACAAACAAGCCAACAACCAAACGCACATCAAAAACACATTTGCTCCTGCTGTCATAGGGAAAGAGGGTTTGAAGTGATCCTGGGGTTCTGGTAGGGCTCCTTCCGGCCTTTATGGCTGTGGTCTCTCCCCAACCCCCAGCCTTTTCACAGAAACCCAAAAGTCACCGATGGAGCCGGAGCCTCCCAGAGGCTGGGTGGGGAGGACTCCCTGTCGGAGGCAAAGGGGTCCTGTTTCCAAGTAGAGACATCAACAAACCACAGTCTTAGTGACAGTGACAGCGCAAAATTATGTTTAATGTTGCAAGGGGGAAATGGGAAATATAAAATTAGCACAGAGAAAATGTTTCCCAGACCTTCTTTACAATTAGGGCAGTGGCATATGGATGGGCAAACGGTGAGATCGAAGGCAACCTAACGGACCCACAGCATTGGGTGGAGGCAAAGGTCCCTGCAGTCCCTGGGGGTCCTCATTCCCTGAGAGGAAAAAGAAGGCTTCTGGAGGGAGGTTAATGGCACTCTGCCCAATTGCTTCACTTGGTTTAGAACCTGTTTTTGGAGAAGAGAGGATATTCTAGACATTCCGTCCTGGTGGAGATTGACAGCTCAATGACTGGCCTGCTCAGTCCCAAAGCCACAGGGTTTTGAAATTAGTGATGAGGCTGGTGAAGGGGTGGGGGTGAGGGGTGGGCTGGAAAAAGGAAAAGGAAATGGGGGGATAGATGTGTAGTTCAAGACCCCTCCCCCATCCTTTTAGGAACCTAGGTGGCTGTAAGGAGAAGGTAAGGGGAAGTGAGAATTATTTAATAAATTAGCAAGCTCCTTTCTGGAACTTCGAAGCAGCCCTGCCTCAACTGCCCGGTAGAGATGGGCAGGGTCCTAAAGCTTTCTCCTGAGCCCTGGGATCATCATAGGCCCACCCCCACCCCTGCTCAGGACCAAGGGCAAGCAGATGCCTGCCAGACAGTGGAGGGTATTCGCCCAGAGAGAGCCAGGGAAGAGGGAATGGTGGTATTTTCAAGAAGGAAGCAGTTTCTGTTCAATGGCAGAGATTATATTCCCTAAGCTGCTTATTTAAAGAGACAGAGATAAGAAAGAGAGAGAGAGAGAGAGAGAGAGAGAGAGAGAGAATCCCCTTACCCCCATCCTGTTGTGGTTATAAAGAATATAATTTTGCCTTTGTCCAGAAACCACTGTATTATTGTGGTTATTAAACACAGTTTCCCTTCTTAGTGTCAGTCGGGGGTGGGGGAGATGAGAGAGAGGGTGAATGGAAAATTCATTTTTCAAATAACACAAATTTAAAATGAACGTATTTTTAAAAACGAAACCTGGATGGAAAGGCAGGAGATGAGAGACTGCAGGAAGAGGGAGAAAAAAGAAGGAAAACATAGAAAACAGCCTGATTCTTCAAAGACTAATCTGTGCAGAATGATTAGGAAAAACAACTTGGGGACGAAGAAAAAGCAACTGCCATTTCCATGACCTCAGGGAAAATGAGGGAGCAGCTATACCTTGAGCTTGTAGTTTTACACTTTGATTTTAGCAACAAGTATCAAAAGATCTAAACTAATTGATTGTCGAGTTCCTTGGCCCTTCTCCAAAGAGCAATATAGATTTAATTGTATGTTGCTTAAAACTCCATTTCTCGAACAGTGTGAAACATGTAATAAAAGTCATAAACCGTATCGGAGAATTTTTTCCCCCACGAGCATAAAATACCCAACTGACACTTGGAAATCTTAGCTAATAGGTATCCCTAATGGGTTAAAAAAAAAAAAGCCATCTGAGAGAGGTAGCCACATAATAAAATCTAAACTGTTAATCCATTTTACTCATTCAAAAAAGAACCTGCAGTTGCGGGAGGGATGTTTTTGCAGAGGAGGGTGTTGGGGTGAGGAGACCCCACATCAGCCATCTGACTTGTTCAAACGCGATCCATCTAAACCACGCTGCCCTAAAGGAAAGGAAGTTCTGGCCTTCCAAAAGACATCAGAAATCTCTCTAGCCTGGGAAGCGGAGCTGAAAGTTGCAGCCAAACTGCCTGGCCCGAGCTCTCCTCTCTCTCCCCGAGACTGGGAAGCCAGGCGGCGGCGGCCGTCGCTCTCCACCGGCCTCAGCCCGGCTTCTCCCGAGGGAGAGGGTGAGCTGGAGACCGGCAGGAGCTCCCCAAAGCTGCGCTACGAAATCGCCCCCTGCCCCTCCCCGGCAGCTCCCCCCCATTGTCCTCCGCTCTCCCCGACCCCCAGCGGCTGTTTCGCCTAAACCAGCCCCCGCGTCCCCCCCCCCCGGGCCCGGGGCATCTCCGGGAAGAGAAGGGTCCCAGGCACGCCTGCGCTTCGGTCCGAGATCAGCCACTGCCGCCAAGTTCGAAGCCGCCATCAAGCTGGCGGCTGCTTGCGGGCCGTGCCCCGGAGTGGCCACGCGGGCCGGCTGCAGGCGGAGATCTGTAAAAATCCACGTGAGCCGCCCCCTCCTCCTGCTGCCGGCGGCCCCTGACACGGCAGCATTGAAGCCGGCCCGGAGGTCCCCAAGGTCTCCGAGTGTGACAGTACTCAGCATAGCGGGTAGATGGCACAATTTTCTAACATTTAGAGAGAGGAACCCACGCTGGGAGCAATAAGTCCATTTAAAAGCCCTTTATTTAAAAGGAACAAAGATAACTGACAAGCGAAGTACAGAGACATCTCAATGAAATTTCCAAAGAAGAAAGAGAAATCAGAGGCCAAAGCAAATGCGAACTGGGCTTGATGGAACAGGCTAGCACTTTCCTCCCCCTCGAAAAGAAAGATAAAAGAAAGAAAGAGGTGGTGGTTACCGGGGCCGTGCGCGTTAACGATCACAGTCCAAACCAAATTCTAAAAATCCACAGCCACAAAAACTTGAAAATGGCCAGGTGGGCTTTGCTGGGGCAGGTGGGAGAGAAGCCAGATCTGTTTAGGGGGAAAGACCTGGGAGTTTTGCCCCCTGCCTTGGAGCCTACACCCATCACCTTGGATTACAGCCGCCTCTGCTTTGGGTTGGTGGGTTTCGGGGAGCCCAGGGAAGGTGGGTGTGTCAGGCACCCGCTCTGGGCACGCTGGGGCCTCTCAGAGGGCCTGGGGCCCGAGGTCTCTGTCTTGGAGCTGCCTCCTCTAGAATCCTGCCCAGGGCTGGGCTGAGGGTCCAGCGAGGATCCCACCACCTAAGATTTGGTCAAAGTCAGGGTATTCAAGAGCCCACTCGCAGACTGAATCAGCTGCCACCCCTTCAAAACCAAGAGGGTCAGGAGAGCGCCCACTGACGTCTCCCGGCTGATCCAAGACAGCCCACACTCCATCGTGTGATCTAACCCGGTCACCACCAGCTCCCCACATCCAAACCCCCGTGCTAGGTCTGCCATGCCCGCCAGGAGACCTGCAGGCCGCGAGGAGACAGAGGAGGGGGCGAGAGGCCAGGAGAGGGGCGATGCCCCTCTGGTCTTCCCTGCTCGGCACTGGCCCGGCAGAAAGGGTGAGGCGGCTAGCGCCCGCGGGGGGTCAAATGATTGTATTTGGGTGGGTGCTCGCCGACGTATTTGCTGAGTAAACCTCCCTCGCTGGGCTGAAGGCGAATCCCCGTTGATAAATCCATCATTACCGTTCGGATTCAGGGAGGCAGCCGCGCCACTAAATTCATCTTACATTTGTAGCGCTTTAATAGACATTTATTAAATGCTTTTAGAGAGAGGCATGGGGCGCGTGATTACATCCTAGTTATAGACAGAACATAAAGACCCACGTTAACACCCATTTGCAGGAAGGAAGGAAGAGGTGGGGAGGGGGTAGTAAGGCAGAGGGATAAATCGAGGAGAGGCGAGGAGAGATGGGGCGGGCAGGGGCACGGAGCCTGGGCGTTATTAGCAAAGGCTGCCTGGCAGGGAGCAAGGCAAGAGCCGCAGGAAGTCGCAGGCGGCAGAGCGGAGAAGTCCCCGCTCGCTTGGCAGTTCCCTGGGCTTCCCCTTCCCTGGCGCCCCCCTCCCACAAGCACTTGGCAGCGTGGGGGGCTCCTTTTCTCTCTACAAGGGCACAAGGGACATTTGCACTGCCTCCGTCGACCCCCTTCTGTCCCCACTCCTCCTCACGCCTCCTTTACTTTATTCCAGGCCTCTCCAACTGAGACTGCTTGGAGCAGCCAAACTAGGGGGAGAGGAGCCTCCGCACTTCAGAACCCCCAGAGTTCCTTTAAAGCATCCTCTCATCCCCCCGAAACAGTTAGCCAGACAGCTGAGCCAGGCTTCCTTCAGCACAAAGCAGTCCCAATGGCTACAGGGCACGATAGCCCCGCTGCTCCAAGGGTTCCTTGGCCTGACTTAGTCATGCCCATGGATCCCTCCTCCTTCCCCCACCAGGAGGGCGCCAGGCCACCTTTGCACCTCGACCATCTCGTGCCTGGGGTCCTGCCCCAGACTTGCCCTGCATCCCTCGACCTCAATCTCAGAACCTGGGCCTGCAGGAAGGCCTGGGCCTCCAAAGGGTCCAACGCCTTCCTGAGCGCCCCCAAGGCCTCATCTAAAGGCCCAGTCGCCAAGCTCGTCAGTTCTGCGCGCGCCCTCGCTCCCCTGGGACGCAGCCACCGACCTGGGCCAGGAAGGCAGCGGTCAGGACTCCGGGCCCTCCCTGGCTCTTGGTAAGGAACACTTCCGCTATCTCAAAGTTGCCGTAAGAAAATAAATACAAGTGACACTGTGCTGGCCAAAGCTCATTAGTTCGTTGTCCAGGGCTAATAAAGGAACAGAAGCGCAAATTATAGAGTTCAGCTCCAACACACGCTCTGTCACCCGAGATCAGCGTACCACGAGCTTGATTCCAATTGCTCCGAACTTGCTGAGCAGTTTGGCCCCCCACCCCCTCCTCACGAGCAGGAGGTTGGTGGAAAAATATAGTTCCAAAGGGGGTAATGATCAAGCTTTTCCTCTCGGAAGCCTGCGCCACCTCATTTCCCATCAGTAATCCCAATAAAATTAACGTCGTGGCTGCAATTGAAAAGAGGAGGGCCCGCGACACTCCTGAAAAAACACACTCTCCCCCAGCAAAAGGTAAAAAGCAAAACGGCCCTTTGTTCAGCTAATTAACGAAGGCCCAACTCCGAAAGCAGATGTGTTTGCTTAGCTAATCACAAGCATGTTTCTTTCAAGGAACGTCATTTCGAGGGGGCCGCTCCGGGGGATGGGAAAGGGGGACACAGCACCCCCCCAGGCCCTCTCTGCCTCAGGGGTCTCTCACCCCAGACTAAGATCCAGAGGCTGAAACCAGGCAGCCCATCTCTCACACCTTTCTCCCCCTTGGCCCTACCCCAGAGGCCCAATAGGCACCTCAGAGCTCGACGGAATGCCAGGCCTGCAAGACGCGAGGGGGAAAAAAATAATAAAAGTTTTAATGACACAGATGCCATATTAAATGAGGCAGTTTTACAATTCACTTTGAATAGGACGCTAACTTATTACAAGTGTGTTATCAGAAGGACGATAAGATTTATAACTCTGAGAGTCAGCTTTTCGCCTTAATGACAATGGATGTTAAGGGGAGGAAATCTGTTCTCTATTAGAGAAGATGAGAGTCCCTTCCCTGTTTTCGGGCCCTTACAGATGGGTCCAGGAGAGCAGATACTAAGCCCCTTTGTGTCTCCTTATGAAAAATTCTCTCTTTCCCCTTTGGCTATGAAAACGGGTCTCTTTGCTGGGTGAGCACCTCGCTCAGCTTTTGAGCTTGAGAGAGGGCAAAAGAGAGAGAGAGAGCGGACAGGAGACAGGGATGGGGGATGGAGGTGAGGGGGTGGGGGCGGTTCTCAGCCCTCGGTTCTTGCAGCAAAAATATTTCCCCGTCTTTCTTTGCCATACAAAAGATGGCTTTCCCCTAAACCAACACAGTAAGCAAACTTTAAAAAACTGGGGTCCTATTACAAACCAACGCCCAGCACTAACTGCTTTAAAATTACTGCATAATTAGATTTAGTTGAATTTCACCATTAATTAGGCAGCCGCACTGCAGGGAGCCTTTGAAATCTGAGAAAATGGGAAAAATCATCTGAAGCACGTTTTTAAAACCCAACTTCAATAAATCTTGACGAGGCCCGGAATTCAGAGACTACCTCGCTTCCCTCCCAGGCGGCTGAGGGTAGGGGTCTCCAGGCCCGGGCAGGGGCTGGAATTGGACGTAAGGGGCGAGTCCCTCATCCGCTAAGAGCTCGGCCCGGGCCAATCCACTGTCTCTCCAGAGGCCCTCTGAAGACCCTCTCTGGGAGGCCAAGTCTGTCCGACGGCCGGCCTCGCCCACTCAAACCTATTAAAGAAAGGGGATCCTCCGCTGCGGGCGCGCTCCTGCCAGGGGCGCCGTCCACGCAGGCTCACACATTTCTAGGGCCTGCGACCACCCGCCCGGAACCCGCCCTCCGCCCGGAAAGCCACCTTTGCTGTAACTTTGACAGGCAAGCAGCAAGTTCTGCCTACGCCCGGCGGGGTTCACAGCCCAGCCTCCACCCCCCAGCTGGACCCGGCCCGCACAAACCCCGGCGCAGCCCCTGCATTAATGAGCGTGAGCACTGACCAGGTCTGTAAATACTGGCCTCTCCCCCTCCCCCTATACCATTCAAACATTTAAGATGCTTTGAGGAGACAGACTTTTGCTTTTTTTAATTTGGCTCCTGTAGGAAGGGGAGACATGAAATAAACTCTCCTAATTATAAGGGGGGGGAGGCAAGAGAGAGAAGGGGGTACTGCGTTACCAGTATTTTCCCTACGAATTCTGCTTTAATTACAGAATAATCGAGGACCGCACTCACTCACCAGCAAGAGTTTAAAAGAAGGTTTTCTGCCTGCAGATGGAATGGCCTTTAGCGCCCCCCCCCTTTTTTTCTTTTTGGTAACCAATGTGTTTTCTATTACCCGGCCCTGCCGTGCCTGGCAGCCCGGCGCTCGCGGTGCAATGGGAGACGCCATGTTGGCTCAGCTCATAGGACCAAGTCAAAAGCGAGCTTCGAGGCAGAGTTTCACACGCTCGAGCTCCCCCTGACCGCCCCCCGCCCCCGCCCCCCTCCTGTCGCCGCTCCGTGCACATCCAGGGAGTGCAGCTCCGCGCGCCCGGCACCCCGGACTTTCCGGGGGCGCTGGCGGAATTCCGCCGCACGTAAGTGGGGGGCGGGGGCTGGGGGGCAGGCACTTTTCCGCAGCTGCTGCCAACTCCAGGCCCCCGTCCCTGCAAGCCGGCCGGATGCGAACGCAGCCGTCTCCGCGGAACCAGCCCCGGACGTCGCCCGCTAACTTTGAGTCCCAGCCCCTCGCGGCCCGGAGAGAACTAATGCAGAAAGGCCGAGGCAGGGCGACTTCGAGCAGAGCGAACGGGCTACATTCCTCCCCCCACACACACACCCCCAGCTCAGTCTTCCCCCAGGTTTGTTTGAAAGTGGCGAGAAGCAGCGATCGCCCCTCTCTCTCTCCTCGGACTATTGTTGCATTTCGCGTCTAACTGGGTTCTCTCACACCCCCGAGCGCCAAGAGGAGGGAGGGGGAGCGGGTTGGGAAAAGAAATAAAGCGAGCTCAGATCAGATGGAAAAAAAAAAAAAAAACCCAGCAAGGAAAAAGAGACACTTAAAGGGAAAGAGTCGCCATGTTTAGCAGCTTTTTTAAAGATCTCGTCAATTTCACACAGAACGCACTCGCTCGGTCCCAGCCCTCGTCTTTTGTCCAGTTCAGTTGCAGCAAAGATCTTTTGTTCTAACTCAGCGTGAAAAGAAAAACTTTCTTTAAATGCAATAAACTTAAACCAAACTCAAGACTCTAAACAGATCCTCCTCCGGCCACTCTAAACATATACAAGAGGTTTTGTTTTAACCGTTTGAAAAATTTTGGGTCCTGTTTTTCTGCCTTGCAGACCCCAAGCTCATTGCTGAAACTCAGAGAGAGTGAGAGAGATTTCCAATGACTAGAACACATGCTTAAAGCATAATAAAACAGGGACTGTCTTTTGCTTTGAAAATCATAAATTATAATTTAATGCCAATAATTTACAACAAATGGCTGTTTACAATAAACTAACACAAAACAAACAAGGAAAAGGGCCTGTGTTTTACTTATTAGAGAAACTTCACACACTCACATGGATAGCACTTGCAAGAGGAGAAAATAAACAACAACCAACAAACCTCGAGCTAAAGGTCAGCGATATTCTGCCCTAAGAACATACTCATTTATGTATGTATATATCTACAGAAAGAAGCTGGGGGTCAGATGGGAGGACTCTGCTCAAATTCACAAATCGGACAGATTTTTCTGGTCTACATGTATTGACTGGAACTGAGTATCAAAGTTTAATACACTTTACAAAATGATCCCTTTTCTTCCACCTCCCCTACCCACCCGCTTTTAAAATTAAACCACAGCATAGTGAAGTATGGTGTGGGGGGGGTGCTGGAAAGCCTCAATAAGAACAAAATTGCAAACTCCCACACACTGAGCTTCCTTCAAACCAGGAAAAGAGAAAAAGGAAAAAAAAAAAAAAAACCACCTCCAAAACAAAATAGTCACTACTTCCAAATCAGCACACCCTGTAAAGTTTCCTTCCTTCTTTCTTTCTCTTCTTTTTCTTAATTTGGCTTCTAAGGACAAAGGATCCCAAGAGCAGTACAGATTGTATCTACACAATCCGAAATGTCAAAATGTCGATGTGTTTTTATGTACATAACTCCAGTGGAAAAGACTCCCTTGACCTGTGGTCATGCTCCCACAGAATGAACGTAAAGGGGGGAGGGGAAAGGCAGGCCAACCGCAAGTTATCATATATACACTAAAAACAGACCCTTTAGCGCTCTAAGCTCTATCACTGAATTTGAAATCCTCTCAACAACCAAGCTAGATGAGAACCACAGAGTATTTTTAAAAATCACACCTACTTAAGGAAAAACTCACTGCAAACAACTGCCCTCTATTTACAATGCTGTGATTAGCTTGCTAGAACTGTCTTTTGCTTAACTGTCAGAAATGTACAAAACAGTATTTTTTTTCTGATCATAAAATAGATACTGATCTCAAGATTTCTAATACTTTCCACAATACCTTCCCTAAGCAGGCACTTAAGTGTGACAAATATAAGGGCCTTTTTTTTTTCCTGAAAATCCATTTTTAATTAAAAGGAGGATTAGGTGAATGGGGGTGGTTTACTATATCAGTATGGCACTTCCTAAACCATAGATAAACCATTAACTTCAGCTTCTCTTCCCCCCCACATACCCAAATTAAACAGGCAAATACACTAGTCCACCTTTGAACAAACTGACTGAGGGGAGTAAACAAATGGACCCCCGGCCCGGCTCAGCGAGAGCTCACAGGGGCTCTACTCGATGAGAAAGACAGTGAGTGGGGACAGCCAAACAGATTTCAGATATCAAATAATATTTTAATTTCTGAATACTTTCAATTTTCCTTGGAATATAACACACAAAGACTCGACCAAACAGTTCAGTTATTATAACTTTTACAGTATACAGAAATGTTGCACTTAAAAAAAAACCCTTCAGTTTTTTTTAAAACACAAACTGTAAACTCTAAGATACTGATCAATCACGTTACCTATAAGTGCCAACAGTGTTATTTTGTCATGCTGATTTCAATGGTATTTTTTAAAAAGGGAAAATATCAACAATTATAATACAAAGGGTTTGCAAATATACAAACAGATATAGGATTTTCGTAACAATTCAAGAACTAAGCGGGACCCAATTCAAATTACAAAAGTTCACTTTTTATTCAAAACCTCAGCATGTGTCTTGGACACATTCCTTGGCTGCCAATAAATTCCACAGTTCATTCTCTTTCTTAAAATATTTTTAAAAAGCTAGGTTTGTCATGGTGTCTTTTTTGGGGGGGGCAGGGTAGGGGAAGTTAAATGTTGTATGTGGTTCCTCCAGTTCTCAAATTAAGAGTGCTCAACTTCACCTAAAATTTTTGATCACCACTTGTAAGTGCGTTTCCATCATCTTTGAGTTGCCTTTTAAAGTTTTATGTCTTCCTATGATATTTTCATGGACTCAGTTTTAATTCTTGCAGAACATATATTTTAAGGATACACAGTTTTTAAGAAGCCAAGATTATATCAAAACTTATTATAGAACCACAGAATAAACTGGTTTGGAACCAGAAAAGTACAAAAAAGAACAGCTAGAGGTACATAGACACAGGACAATTAATAATTTGGAAAAAAAAAAAAGACTTACTTTCTCCATTCTGCTAATTTTCTCCCAATCTCCTTAAATGCACTTTTAGCAATATTTTTCAAAAATTTACCAAAAAAAGAAAAAGACTAATTTCCTTTTTATACAAAAATGATAAGTAGCAAGTTGTTCTGACCGACACAGGAGTTTTTTTTTTTTAATGCATTCTGTAAAAGTTCATTTGACAGTCTTTTTTTTTTTTGAAATTCACAGTCCATGAAATTCTTCCCCTCTCTTCTTTTAGCAAACTTGTAACATCCTTTTATATCCTTTCTTAACAGAAGGAATTTAAGCAAACAAACCAGTCTTTTGCCTTTTCTTTCTCTCTGTTTCACTCCCCCTTCTTATTTTGATTTATTATTTATTGAATTGCCATATACGGCCAGTTAAAACTGCTGCCGGACAGTAACATATCCCGGATGAGGGTTTCGATGGGGGTTTTACCTACCAAACGGACGAAAAACAATTGCTCTATGACTGAGGAGGAGACCGTGCGGAGGGAAGGGAGGCGAAGCAAAAGCTTTCCGAATCGCGTTGGTTGGTTGGGGTACTGGCTCCTAACGTATTCTTCCAAAGCACACTGGGACTTTTCCTGCAAGCTTTCCACATGGGCTACATCAGAGAGACCACAGGCATCTGGAAGAAAGTTTAAATTAAAAAAAAAAAAAAAGGAGAAGGAGAAGGAGAAGAAGAATTCAGTCATCAGATTAAGAGGTTTGAAATGGGTCACATGAGGTCTGTGTACAGGGCTCTGTCAAACTGCCCCAACCGGAGTTGGAGCAAATGCCTCTGTACTGAAAACTTGGGCGGAGGGGAGTTGGGTGGGGGGAGGAGAGCACGAGATGATCCTGGGGTAGTTGCTTTAAAGTCAAACACAGCTCAGTGCACTGCAGGCTTTCACTGTCCCAGTCCTCAGGCTTGGTCACTGGGAGGCCCAAGCAAAGTGCATCGGGTGAAATCTGGCTCAAGTCAGTAAACAGACAGACAAACAGATGAAACGAAAACTGCCAGGGCTCCTCCCCCCTCCTCCTCTGTAAATAATAGTTTGGCTTATAATTATATAGTGGGGGGGGAGGGCAACAACCTGGCCCAGCCTCTAGAAATGGCGTCCACGACCCAGCCTCAGATTCTCCCCAAAGAGGGCGACTCATTTTTCTCCAGTCTTTGAAACTGATTTAAGTGGCCCTTTAAAACTGATCTTGTCAGTATAGCCCTATTGAAGGGCAGCCATGCAAACTGTGATCTCTCTGTTCATTTGAGCTGTTTCTTTTCCCCCTTTTCTTCTCTCTCCCTTTTTCTCCTATCCCCCTTTATTTATTTATTTATTTTTTTTAGACCCAGGTCCCTCCAAGAAGAAACCCCTCCCTGTTATCTTCAGGAAAACACTTTTCTCTTTCGGATATGTGAAAATACAATAAATGCCTTTCAAATGAGAGGCTTCTCAGTGAAGGCAGTGCAGGTTGTGACCTGACCTTTTTAGGCTCCCCAGACAAGACTGGGGCTAACACATGCATATTGTGAATCCTTAAAACAGATATTTGAAAACAGCCGCCACTACCTCCACCCCAAGAACCAGAACACACATGCAATTTCCTCATGTGTGTATCTAAGATTCCTCATGCAGAGAGAATGCATAGGTGTCTGTGGTCAGGAATTAAAAGATCTGTTTGCATAGGACTCCCTCCCTCTGCATTGGTACACTGTGTGTCTCCCTATGAATCAGATAAGAGGGACCTTTATCTCTTTGTGAGGAGATTTGCATTCTCCACACAGGCCTCTACATTTTGCAAATAGTAATAAATTAAACTGTTACGACAGTATCAGGCATTTCTTTCCTTGAAAGACCAAGGGTAAGGCGAAGAGCGAACAATGATATCGAGAAATTAGCAACACCCCCATCGTCTGGGATCGTGGGCTGGGTGTAGCAGGGTTGTGGCATGGGGGTGAAGGTGGCTGTGGGGTAGGGGACTATCCTGCCTGTCTATTTGCATCAGGCAAATGTTCTAGTTATGACAGTTCCCCTGAGAAAAATACTCCAGATCCAAGCCTCTCTCCATACAGCTCTTCCTTGCCCAGACACTGCCCTTTAATTGATTACCTAAGGACTTTCAAAGGCAGAATTTGGGGTGGCTGTTGGGGGGAGTTATGTGTGAAAAACAGCAATGTATAACAGACAGTGGGTTAAGGACTCAGAACCTGCAATCGATTGAGCTAATGACTTGGGTCCCTAGATTTCTTTCAAACAATAAGGAAGAGATTGTGGGTCTTTTTGTCTGCCACAGAACTACTCAGCTCTCCTAGCGTCCTGACTACAAGCTGTAAAAACTGCAGTTTCTAGGTTCCAAGCCCTACCAACACCCAAATGTTTGTTATTCTGAATTGGGAACCCCTCTCCCCTCTCAGCCATGACAAAGGGATCAGCTGACAACTCAGACCAAGAATGTGTAGGGGGTGATTTCCACCCACCTGGGATAGGCTGAACTCAGCCTGGAGGCAGCCAAAAGGCTCAGGTGTGGCCCAAAGTGGAAAGCCAGGCACCTTCAAAAATCATTTGGCCTCAAGAGTTAATTAATATTAGATCTATTACTCACACAGGTTAAACTACATACAAACTAATTAGATTTCATAATGCAGTCAATGATGGTTTTATATCTCTGGCAACATTCATATCCAGCCCAAGTTGGCATACACTTTGGGTTGTTTGAGAGCTGCCTTAAGTGTTTGCCTGGGCAGAGGAAGCAGGAGGCCAGAATCTTGCACTCCTTGCAGACACTCTGGACAGTTATGATGGCCCCTTTCTTCCTCTTGCCCCTTCCTGACAGCTCTTCCTCCTCTCCTGGCAGTCTGCATTGTTTTAATAAGAATATGATTTTGAAAATTGCTGCCCTCAGGTTGGATTTGCCTGGAGCTCCAGCTCCTACTGAGTTAGCAGACAAACTTTTCCCCTGCAGGGGCAAAGTTTCCCCTGCAGAGATGATGCCAGGACAGCTCCAGTGCCCAGAGGCATCTCCTCGAGGCTCAGCCAGGGTGACAGAGAGAGAGCCATGGGGTAGGGGAGATTGCACAGGCTCAGCTGGCCCAGAAGGCCTCTGCTAAGGAACATACATCCCCAGTCTGGCAGGCTGGAGAGGCATTTTCCCATGGCCCATCCTGCAAGCCTGTGTTTGAAGTAACCTTCCTCAAGTCCAGCCTTCCTCTCCTGTCCCCTGGACAGGCCTGGTGAGGCTGAGCGCCTATACAAAGTTCCCACTCCAAGTTTGCACTCAACAGTTTGGCTTTCCAAGGGGGAGGCTGGGCTCCCTCTGGGGACTCCCAAGTTCTCTGGGCCCTAACTCTGAGCTAGGAGTCCTTGGGCATGAGAGGGCAGGGCTCCTTCCTACCTGAGGTGAACAGGACTATGGCCTTGAGACAGCTGTATTCGGCGGAGTCGACGTGCAGCGCTTTCAGCTTCTCCACTTGCTCTTGGAAGATCCGTATGTGGTCCATAAAGGCGACCACTCGGTCGGCAGACATGGGTGAGGCGTGTAGGCCGGCGGCGGCCAGGAGTGGGGCGACGTGGAGGGGCATGGAGCACTGTGCCGCATTCAGCACGAACAGCTCGCTCCAGGTGAGGCGAAGCAGGGCCACCTGGTCGGTGATCTGCAGGTCGGGGAAGAAGGGGATGTTCCGGGCCCACTCGACGGCGCTGAAGAGCATCCGCGCGGCCAGTTCGCAAATGTTCTCGATGCCCATGATGTTGTTGGGCTGCATGCACTGGCTGCCGAAGCGCGACGTGGGATAGGGCTCGGCGCGCAGCAGCAGAGAAATATATCCGGACAGGTACGAGTGGCAGTTGAGAGGGTCCCCGTTGGTCAGCGCAAACTGCCCGTGGGTTGGCTGGGTGGGCGGCATCCTGCCCCTCTGCACCGCTGCGGGGAGGAAAGGAGACACCCCGCAGTTAATGAACAGCCTCTGTCCCCAGCTCCCCCAGCGGGGTCTGCCCCAGCCCGACCCCCACCTGACCCAGACCCCGCACCGCGCCAGAACAGGCAGGCCTGCCCCTCTCGCCAACGCGCCAGGGCCACAGACCTGGAAGTCGCCGGGAGCCCGGCAGCACTCCTCTCAAACCACCACCCAGGCAGGCTCTGGCGGCCAGAGCGGCACACTTGCCTCCGAGGCCCGCTCGGGGCTGGGCCGCCGAGGACCCGGAATTGACCACTTTGCCTCGGGGTCCCCGGCACTGTGGGCGGGATATAGCATTCTGGGGGCATCTTTCTTCTTTACTGCTAAACAGCTGATATTTCTTATTGATTGGAGGAGAGGGAGCGGGAGGGGCGAGTCTGGGGGGGAGGGTGAGACGCTTTTGCAAAAAGACACAAGGGTTCACCCCAGACGGCCTGCGGCCACCCTAGAACAACTCTCCCCCAAACCCGGCAGCCCCAGCCCTAGCCCGGCGGGGAACCCCCGGTGAGAGACGAGCGGAAAGCCGAGGTCTGGCGGCAGCCTAATCAGTGTGCTCGAAGAAAGAGAGACGGAGGGAGAGGGCGGAGAGAGAGGCCGGCCGAGGCGAGAGGAAGCCGGGGAGAGGCGGGGAGCAGGCGGCCGGCGCCGGCGCAGCCCGGGTAGGGCCTGAGAGGGCCGGGGAAAGCTGGCGAGGCTCGGGCTCGGGCTGTTATCTGACGCCGGACCGGGAGAGTCGCTCTCGCAGAAACACAAAGAAAGCCCGGCGTTCGCTCGCCCTAGCCCGGAGCCCGCGCCCGGCGCCGAGCGCGCCATTGGCCGAGCACGGCTCGCGGCGCTCGGCTAATTTTATATCACAAAGACCCAACTCGCGCAGAGCGAAAGCAGCCGCCGAGGGCCTCTTGCCCACCCTTCCCTGCTCCCTATCGCGCTCTCCTCCTTTCAAAAGTGAAAGGAAAAAAGAAAACAGAGGTATTTTTTTTTTTTTTAGCAGAATGTTAATCCACGGAGGGTCACATGAGCGCTGCCCGGGCAGCAGCGTTAATACGGCGAAGTGCATAAAATTGCCATTTGTAATTTGAACCTCCTGTACAAAAGTACAATCTCAGGTTGGTTTTTTTTTTTTTTTGAGAAGGTGGGGGCTGGGGAGAGGGGTGGGGAGGAGGGACATATGTTGAACATGCAGGAAAAACAAGGGGAGAGAGAGAGAGAGAAATCGAGAGGAAAGGCAGAGAAGTAAACCAGGCTTTAAAACAACAACAGACAACACCCCATCCCTCGCAGAAAGGCGAACTCGAATGAACTCGCAATCAATGCAAAGAAAATGAAACAGCCCGAAGATAAAGTAGAGGAGGAAATCAGTCGGCCAAAGCATGCGGATTTGGGGGTCTGGGTTCCAGCGCAGAACTTGCTTCTAGTATAAAACCCCTTTCAGCTGCAATACGAAGAGAAGAGCTTGGGGCTTCTGCGTCCTTACCCAGAGCAGGCTAGCCAAACGCACCCAGGGCCCCGGGACCCCAGGCGGGGGGGGGGGGAATGAGAGGCCGATACCTTCCCGTCTCATGCCCACTTTGAGGCACTTTTTGAGGCGGCAGTACTGGCACTGGTTGCGGTGGTGCTGGTCGATGGGACAGTTCCGGTTGGCGCGGCACGTGTAGCTCAGGTTCCTCCGCACGCTGCGCTTGAAGAAGCTCTTGCAGCCCTCGCACGTGAACTGGCCGTAGTGCTTGCCGCTCGACTTGTCCCCGCACACCACGCACTCGATGTGCTGCTGCTGCTGCTGCTTGTCGCCGCCCGGGCCGCCGGGGCCACCCTGGCCACCCGCCGCCGTCTGGGCCGGCGTGCTGGCCGGGCCCCCTTGGCCCGGCGTCTGTGGCGTGTGCGGGGCGCCGGGCGGCGGGCCGGGCACAGGCGGCGCCTGCGAGGCCTGGCTGCCCTGCGAGCCGGGCACCTCGTCCTGGGGGTCGCGCCACGTGCTGACTACCATTGCCATATCTATGGGGGCCGCGTCCGGACTTCCTGCTCCCCTGGCTGCGGGCGACGGCGGCTCCCGGGTCTCGGCGCGCCGCCTTTTGTGTGTGCGAGGGTGCGAGAGGGCGCGGGAGGGCGCCCCGGGTAGCTCGGGGGCTGGTTGGTTGAGGTTGATTAGTTTTTCCTTTTTTGTTTCTGCTTTTGCAAAGTTTTGTCGATTGCTTGTCTGGCCCGGTGTGTTTGTTTTGTTTGTTTCCCTCGGCTCAGCTTTGTTGGTTTCGGGGGGCTTTCCGCCCGGAGGGGAGGGGAAGGGGCCAGGGGAGAGAGAGTGGGAGCAGAACGTGGAGAGAGAGGGAGGGGAGGGAGAGCTGCAAGTCGATTGTCTGGCTTCAAGACAGAAGTAGGAGGCAAAAAAAAAAAAAAATCT
Organism: Ailuropoda melanoleuca; assembly: GCF_002007445.2. Classification (NCBI taxonomy): domain Eukaryota; kingdom Metazoa; phylum Chordata; class Mammalia; order Carnivora; family Ursidae; genus Ailuropoda; species Ailuropoda melanoleuca. Next base: position 14,476,047 of record NC_048226.1, on the reverse strand, counting down.
CTCCAAAGATCTCGCTCGCTCTCACTCTCTCCCTCCCTCTCTCGTTCACTCTCTCGCTCTCAGAGCTGGTGTGCCGAGGAGTTGGAGTAGGAGGAGGAAGAGGAGGAGGAAGAGGAGGAGGAGGAGAGGCGACTGTCCGGGGGCCAAGTCCAGGGCAGCCCACAGTCAGCCATTCAGGAAAGCCATCGAAATCAGGAGGACTGGGAGAGCGGAGGCGCCGGTCGCGGGCGCGCCCAGAGAGCCGGGCAGGCCGGGGCGGAGGCCGGCGGCCCGCGGAGTGGCCGGAGCGCTTCCCGGGTCCGGGGGAATCAGCATGAAAGTGGTCCGCGTCGGGCGCTGCTCGGCGTCGTCCTGGCGCTGGGCCGCCGCCGCCGNCGGCGGGGGAGAAATGATAAAAGAGAGAGAGGAGGGCAGATCACCACCTAGAAGCACATCCTTCGTGCGCGGAGGGGGGAGAAAAAGACGGAGAGAAAGAATGAAAGAAGGGAAAAAAGGCAGCACGGCACCCGGAGAAAGGAGGCAACTCGGGGAGAGGAGGAGGAGGAGAAGAAAACACACACGCGCGCACGCACACACACACCGCGGAGAGAAAAGAACAGAGAATCAAAGTGATCAAATATGCTAAAAAGGGGGGCGCGGGAGGGAATGCGATTTATAGGCGCCGGGGCTGGCAGAAGTGGCTTCTCCGCGATCAGCTCACTGAGCTCTCTATATAGTGAACTTTGACACGACTGCTGCAACTTAGCGCACGTTGCCATGGTGACGGCGCGCCTTATAAGGCAGCAGCCGGGGTTGGCCTGGCCAGGCGCGCGCGCGCCGCCCCCTCGTCGTCATTGGCCGGAGCGCGGCGGCCCCGCCATGGCGGCCGCGGGCTCAGCCCGGTCCTAGCGCGAGCGGCGTCGCGACCGCGGCGCGGGGAGCG
>NC_048226.1:14410438-14475118 GCF_002007445.2 Ailuropoda melanoleuca | reverse complement strand
CGCGGGGGGCCAAGAGGGGCGGGGAGGGGGCGGCCGCGCCGCCACCACCGCCAGGCGGGGGATGGGCCCGGGCCGGCCCCGGGCACGCGGCCCCCGAGCTCTCCGCACCCCGCACCAGAGGTTTCCGCCCCAGCGGGGAGAGGAGCGCGGCGCGCACACACAACGCCTCTTAAAGGCTCCGCGAGAGGCTTTGGATGGAATAGAGGACTTCGCCTCCCGCAACTTGGCTATGCCACGAAATCCGTCGCTCGCGCACCACCCGGGACTCCCGGCGCATCTTTGTGCCCACAATGCCAGAGAAAGAGAAAAGTTCCCCGGTTTCTTTGCAGAGGGATAGTGGGTGGGAGGCAGGAAGGTGCCGCGAACCGAGCTTGGAGGCATTTACCAAACGAAACATTTGGTCAAATCCGGGTGATGGTAGACCCTTCTCTTAATCAACTCTGATCACTTGTTTGGTTTTGTGGCTTATTTCTTTTTTTCCCTTTTCGAGGAAAAAAAGCCGTTTAGCGTCTATCTTTTCCTTGTAGGGTTAACATTTCACAGGTATGTGGCCTGACATTTTAATTGCTCAAATAAAGCATCTCGGATGCTGAGAAGCACAAGTAGACTTCATCTCATTGTCATGACGCAATTAAAATCAATTTTCCTCAACTTTTTTCTCTCTCATTAGTTATAGCTAACTCACAAGCCAACGTCCTGCCACACACCCAATCGTGGAGAGAGGTGAATAGACCGTTGTGCCCGCTGATGGACAAGCGGAAGCAGCCTCCCAGCCTCCCCTGTGCATACCCTCTGTACACACATGTAAGCGCACATGTATCAGATGCACATTTGTCAATGTACACAGACAAAGACTTCAGCGACTGTGTTTCTAGGTCATGGAACAGTTGAGTACGAACTTCATTGTTCCTCAAGTTCCTTTTAAGCATCCATATAGTCATTAAAACACAACCAGAGAGTCTGCTCCAAATTGGGAATAATACCAAGTCCAACTCACAAAAACCACACACAAGCCATAGTCTATCTCAAGAGATTGGCTGTAATAAGAACACCTTCATAGCCTGTGCCATTCTGCTCAATGTGCTAAAATCATCAACATGGATGTGTCTCTGAATTCCAGGGCGTTTGATTTTAAACATCAAACATCTAGAATTGCCCCCACAGAATACACTATATTTCAATGCAATAACCTTTCGGTTTGATTATGAGAAGTTAGTGAATTGTGATTATTCAACATTTATGGAACAAAATTTTGACACCATCATACATGTTTTCCACAGAGAAAACCGTAAACTGGTAAGCCAACCAGGTTTATGAACAATTAAAATATTTGACATAAAACACGCTGAGCTTCAGGAAACATGAACACATACAAAGGGTAAATTAATGACCACAGGAAAGCATCCTTGATAGTTCAAAAAAATCGACGAGATGAAAGATTTAAAAAAACCATAAACCAGACATATAATTGACCTGTGCTGGTGTGCACTTTGCATTCAATACCCTTTACACAGAGGCAGAATACAAGGTGGGTTCTAAGTGAAGATGTAGGCAGACAGGGGCTAGTTTTTAGGGAAAGAGAAACCCCCCTTACACTTCATTCCTGAAACCTTCTTAGCCCTCACCCCTTCTCCACTGAAATCACGTATTTCACTAAAGCTGCAGGTGCTGGGATTATCTGAAAGTTGTAAAAAAAAAAAACAAAACCCAAAAAAACCCCCAACTATAGTGGACACTGAACTATCATAAACCTGGTGTGTAATGAGATTGCCACAGAAGGCAGGCTCAGAATTTCAGGTTGATTAGAGACACAATATAACTTTCTCTTAAAGAGGACAGAAGGATGGAAAAGAAATCATTTCAGAGAAGCTTTTTTTTTCTTTCTTCCCTCTCAACCCCTATGATTCAAGGGATTGCCTAATGCTACAAAAGTCAGTAGATTAGGGGCAAACTCAGCAGAGATGTGGTGGGGCTGTGTTGAAATAGGAAATCTAATGGGCATACCTTTCTCAGTTTAATAGAAAATGGGAATAATTGATTGTAGGGAAATCTTAATCTCGCCTCTTGAGTGCAGACACTTCCATAGCAAGATCACCTTTTTACAGACATGAAGGGGGAAATTTTCGAGGAGGAAGAGCTACCACAGTACACTTAGAGATTTTTGGTATTTGAAGTGCGCTCTGATGGCCTCAGATTTAAAATGAAGACTTTCCCAATCTCTTACAGAACTGAAGCCTGCTAAAGCACACGACCACAGGGCTGCCATGAAGTCAGAGGTGTTTTACTCTGCATTTTAGGATTCATTCAGTTATGGGGATGCTATTAAAAATCCAAAAATATAAATTAATGACCATATCAATTGTAGTTAATTTTACTGCATACAAGAAGAGAAAGTACTGCAGACTGAGAAAAAAACAAAAAGAGGGAAAAATATTTTAAAATGTCTTCTTCAGAGATGCTCATTTCCCTTGAATAAACAGCTCTAAGCCTTACAGATAAATATCAATATGTCGTTACTGTTAAAAAAAAAAATCCAGCCCAGTCTTTTATTGTACATGTAAATTTATTTTAATGAGAGGAATGGCAAGCTTTAATTTGGCCAGAGAAAGTTGGAAAAACATTTGTTTTACTCTGGTGAAAAAAAAAAAAAAAAAAAGAAAGAAAAGTGAACCCACCCAGGAATATGATTTTCTTGCAGAAAGTGGCCTGACGGCTGTAATTCTCCACAAATTAAATCACAATATGAATACAGACCCCAGCAAATGCCGAGTTTAACTCTGAACTCAGTAGAAACCAGTTCTGTCCACCAGGATTCATTGAATTCCTCCTTTCCCTCAATCTAGTCCGTGTGTGTTTTTCTCTTCCACCACACTGGAGCTCCATGAATAGGGAAAGGGGCTTCCATTGTGTCCCTCTGAACTTCCAAGTCAATGCAATTTTTAACCACTGGCTTGTGGTACTTTGAAAATCACCAGGGGCTGTCAGAGTTGGGTCCTCTGAAAAATTTACAGTGCTAAATCAGAGCATATGCTGGGAGGGAAAAAATTGCTTAAGATTGGAGCAAGTACAGTATCTGTCTGCCCCCTAGTGTAAGAGTCCTCGCTGCCTAAAATTCAACTTTAAAAGAAAAGGAGCTCTTAAAGGGAAACGACTTTGAGCTCACGTAGGCATAGGAGAATGAAACTTCTGTACATTTTAATCTGAATAATTCTTCAGGATTTAAAATTAATTGGCTCTGGCTTGGTTGGACCGGACTGGGATCTCGCCACCTCTGCGTTTCCCGAGTCACTGGCGGAGAGGTGATGATTTTTTTCCCCCCTGAACTGGGTTTATGTGCGTCCCCCTCACCCCCTCCTCTCTTTTTCTTTCTCTGTCTCTGTCGTCTCTCTCGCTGGCTTTTTAAAAATGAGGAACCGTTCCTTGAACGTTCTGGACAGAGCACAGAATTGCTTCTTAAGTCAGCCCGACGCGGTTGCAATAGACAGCAAAAAGGTAAACGTTTGCCTGAAATCCGCACGCCAGCTCCACCACCCCGCCCGATGGTGAGTACCCTTCTCGTTGCGATTCTCCTCCTAGCTTTAACCGAGCGCTCGCCTCCCCGAGCCGCGGCCGAGGGCGCCGGGCAGAGCTTTCCTCCCTCCCTGCCTGGCTGGCTGTCAGTTGCACAAGGTTGCAAAATGAAGCGCGGAGGCAAATCAAACAGTAAATTCTGATACTTAGTGCGAGCCTCGTAGCTCCTTTGCTAGTAAACCGAGTCGTCTGTTGCTTGGAAAAACACGCTTATAGAACTGGCTTTTAGTTTGCTCTATCGAAGGAAATGAGTTTGAGGATACAGGACGAGGAGATGGGGAGGCACCGCAGTCTTTACGCTTCGGTTTAACCATATTTTGGCAGCTTTGCAATTGTATTTTCCCCCTCATCCCCCCTCCACCACCTCTCCTATCACACACATGTAATAAAATATGGCAATGCATTGAATTGACTGCCCCCCCTCCCCAAACCCCTGAAACCACAGTCCTAGGCATTTTATACACGTTAGCAAACCGATATTTTGAAAAGCCCCAAGTCATCCCCAGCCCCACACGGCACAAGGAGAAAAGTGAGAAAGGAGAGAGAGAGAGAGAAAAAATACTGTAAGTAAACATACCAAAACCATATTTGCCTTGTTCAAGGTCCCAAACCGCTTGCATCTTCCTTCTAAGCAGGAATAACTCTCCTTTAGTTTGGCGGGTGAAATAAACGCTTTGTTGGCCCCCTGAAAAGATGGGTCTTTGATAATTAAAGAGAATCTCCTCCTCGGTGTTTATCTAAGCGATTGTGCAAACTGATAAAAAGTAGGCACTAGCCTGCAGGGAAAAAGAGGAAAGGTGAAGGGAGAGGTCTTCCACCTCAAGGAAGTGCTTCCCCATGTATTAGGCGTTCTCAGCCTTGGGAAACCCTGCACACTAACTTTAGAGAGACGAGGTTTCAGGGAGCTTTGTACATAGCTGCTGAGGAATGCAAGCCTCGCCTTGAAGAAAAAAAACCCCAAACCGTAGGTAGGAGATGTCTGGAGTGATCCTTGTCTCTCATCTCATTCCTTAGAAGGAAGAGTGCGTTGTTACACCTTGTTTGGGGCTGGAAAGACGAGACTTTAAAAACACCCGTCCAATTGAAAAAAATCTCCCAACTTAATGAGTTTAGTCGGAGGCTGGAGCAAACGGCTCAGCCTCAGCAGAAAACCGCCAACAACTATAGGCGATATTGCAAAGCAGGACGACCCGAGGCACAGCCAAATTCCACTGTTTGGGGTCGAGAGGGATGGAGGCTAATCCTAAAGCAAGTTGGAAAAAAACAGAGGTGGGAGAGGAGGGGGAAAAAGCAGCAGCCTAGCAGACTGGCAGACAGGCTCCCCTCACCCTGGATCAAAGATAGAACTTGAAACAGGAGGGCAACATTTTTCCTAGGAATCCGTTGGAATCCTCATTTTTCTACTTTTAACTCATGTCCCCCCAAGTGATTTTTCCCTCTCCCCTGCAGATCCGTGCCCCCCTTTTCCAGTCCCCATTCTAGAACTTTCCTGAGGAGGAAACCTATTTCTTTTTGGGGGGAGGGGTTCCCAATTTCAAGTCTTCAAATAATGAATGCTTAATTAACCCCCTCCCTTCACCCACCCTCCCAAATGAAAAAAAGGAAGCAGGAATACAGTAACTAGAGAAAATTGGTAATAAACTATGCTGCCTCTTGCAGTTTTAATACAGTTTTAACAGTTTTTTTGTTTTGTTTTAAGAGAAGAATAATGGGGAAACACGGATCTTTTATTTTAGGAAACTGTTATGGGAAGATGTATGTCAGACTTGACAAATGGAACTAACGCTCTTCGGCTGCTTCTTGTCCTTGTCTTAAACAGGAATTAAGTTAAACACAGTGCTGAATGTTAATTACATGTTTACTGGCTAATGAAAATTACAAATGGTTTTGCCACCTCAAACAATGATGAAAACTCTGAAGACACTGTAATTATATACTTTGAGGGAAATAACTCAGAATATTGATCATAAGAAGTGTAAATCTTTTTTTAACTATTCATTAATACCATAAATATGGGCTACAGAAGTTCTTCCTTGTGGTTTGTCTCATCAGTTATATCGAGTGGATGGATGGTGAGGCTTCTCTGGGGAGGTGGTGAACTCATTCTCTTATAGAAGGAGGCCACTTGTGTAACTCGGGGGTGGGGGGGTGCCCCCTCCCTTCCGCCCCCGCCCCCTTTAACCCCTGCAGAAGGTCGAAGGATAGTTCAACAGGGGGGCTGGGCTCAGGGCAGGTGAAGGTGATCACTGCCCAGCCTCTCCCCTTCCCTGCCCTCCTCTCTCCTCTTCTCCCTCCTCCCTTCCCTGCCAGGTCTGATCGATGACCGCCTTCCCCAGCCTGGGCGCCTGTCGGATAATCTGGCATTCGGGTTCCTTATGGAGGACAACTCACCGCAACCCCGCGACGCTGCCCTGACAACTTAAGTTCCTTCCTTCAGAGGTGGCTAGGGCAGTTCATTGCAAGAGAAGAAGAAGAAGAAGGAAAGAAAAAAAAAAAAAAAGTTGAGATGGAGGGGGTTATTGGGTAAGGTGGCGCAGGCGGCGAGACCAGAACCGGTTTCCCTGGGTTGGGAGAAGTGTTTTTTTGTTTTGTTTTAACTTTGGCCTGAGTTGTAACTCTGCACTCTGTACCGTGGCAGTCACTCCGATCTTGGGGGTCAAAGGTGAGGGCTGCACTAACCCTAAAAGGCTTGCCTGGCCTGGCCAGAAGGCCGAACGTGCAGAGAGGTGGGGGTGGTGTCAGCCATACTGCCTGACGCTTCGGAGGGGGTGTCTGTGAAACCCACACGCGGGGGGCACAGAACCTAGAGCCGGTTTTAAGTGCAATATTGAGGATTTTTAAAAAGTGCCTTAGGCTTGTGGGACTGGAGTCCTCTTTTTCCCTGAGAATTCCCAAGGCGTTGGTCTTTGTCTTAGAAGGAATGGAGTTTCTGAATGGTGTGAAAGGGACAGAGAGGGTCGCTTCAAATCGATTTTACTTGTCCTTTCTGTCTTTTCGGATCAACGCCCTTCAATGGGCACAGAGGTGCTCTTTCAACCAAAAACTTGTGCTACATTTTCTGCCTGTATTGGTGCTAAATACAATAAGCACTGGGCAGATTTTTTTTCTTTGCTCTCCAAAGCAAGAAAGCACCCTAATTAAATTGTTTTATATGGACAGTCAAGACGGACCAATTAAGTATGCATTAGTATAAAGATATAGTCTGCAGATAAGGCAGTTTAGAAAATCAGGAGTAGGACAAAGGAGAGGGCGCTAGCTTTGGGGAGGGGTGCGCGGACCCAGCAAGGTCGCTCACCTTCCTCCCTGGGCCCGAGGGGATTGCAGAGGCCCGGGCCCCAGGTGAGAGGAGAGCAGGCCTGCTAACAGGTGGGCAACAGTGCTGCAGTGTTTCAGGCCCCAGCACCCCGGCTGAAGAGCGGTGGAACCCAGGGGCTTAGTACCTCTCACATCTCCCTACTCGGACAATGTAGTCGTCCGAGGTGGCGGGTCCCGCAGGAGAGGCGAGTTGGGGTCGGGCCCATTGCCAGGGGTCCAGGTCCAGGGCGCGACCTTGCAGTGAAGAGTGTGCGCCCAGGGGAGGCTGGGAGGGCCAGGGGGACGCGGACACTTGTCACTACCACTGCGGCGGCCGGAGCCCTCTGGCACCCAAGATCAGGGTAGGAGGCCCCCTTCCAACACATCTAAGCCCAACGCTTTTTCCGCTTCTAAGGAAACGGGAGCTTCTCTGCTAGGAAAGTGAAGTTCCCACCCAACGCCGTGTGGCCTGAGGGGCGTCGAGGACCAGTCGCAGACATGGGGGGAATGACCGAGGGTAGGAGAAAAGGTAGCGAGAGTGGCTCCTCGTTCGGCGAATGGAGATGCGGGCCTCACCACCCTCTCTCCGCCCTCTGAGGTGTGGGCGGGCAGAGTGCACCTCGCCCAGAAGGCGACGACCCCCAGAGCAGGGGTCTGGGCCTCCCCGCGTCCCGGCGCGGGGCTGTGATAGGTGGTCCCCGGGCCGCGAGGGCGCGAGCGCAGCGCGCTGCCGCAGGAAGGGCGCGCGGGGCGCACAGGGCGCCCTTGGTCGGGAGAAGGGGGCGGTGGGAAGGAGAAGAGGCGAGAATTAGACCCTGGGGAGGTGGCTGAATGTCAAAAGTAAAAAGGTTGAAAAGCCAATTTTCCCGGCGCGCTTTCGCCCTCTTTTGCTGGTTGCCGAGGCCGTAAATCAGCGGCCGGCGGCGAGGGCGGGAGGAGCCCCCTCGGCGGGCTCAGCGCGGCCCCGCCCGGACCGCGCGCACCTCCCGGTGGTCCCCGAATCGATCCGAAGCCTAGCTGAGGATGTCACCGCACTAAATATTTACTGATCACACACAAGTAGCCGGGGCTCGAACGATTTTCCTCTGTGAGGAGAGCGCAGAGAGAAGGGTAAATCATTTTATTAGTGTGGATAAAGCCCAGAGCACACTCCGGGCTGGAGTGTTTTAAGATGTGTCTTCAACGGGATGAAAAGAGTTAGGGAAATCGATACGGAGTGATTAGAAGCCCCCGGGGTGACGAAGGGGGCCCAGGCTTTCAGGGATTTGGCGAGGCTGAGAAGGGGGAGCAGCCCTCGAGGGGGGCGGCCGGACCACCGCCAGGGAGCTCCCGGGCGCAGGCCTCCGTCCCTCCCTACTCGACGGGAGACGCAAGGGCGCGGCAACCCGCAGGGAGTCCGCCGCGGCCCGGCTTCTCCCGGCCGCCGCCGGGGAAGGGTTGCGCGGGCCGCCACGGGCCAAGGGCTTGGGAGCCACGGGCTCCACGCTGCGAGTGACAGTGGTCAGGTGGCCACGGGAGTGCAACGCAGGCCCGGCGCGCTGACACTGGCAGGTTCCCCCACAGCGCCGTCTCTCCAGGCAGCCTCCTGGAGTAAAGGTGTGACCCAAACGGGTTGCATTTTTCCGCCCCAGCCGCGACCTGCAGCATCCCCGAACTTTCTCCTTGATTTATCTCTGTCCCTTTTCTCCTTTGATGTTCCCAAAGAGGACGCAGCGGCCCAGCCCCGCTGGCTGCCTGTCCCTCCCACCCACCCAGTGTCTAGGGCGGCCGCCGGGTGGCGGAACCCGCCGCGGGCCACAGGGCTAGTGGATGGCAGGTTCGGGGCTCCTGGGCAGGTGGGAGGAAGTCTGAGGCCGACGAGGAAGGCAGGGGCAGGGTGACAAACACCAGCGAAGCCCCCAGCGCGTCTTCGTTCTCTCCAGGGCGGGAAATTAGCTTTGGGGGGTATCAAGCCACGCTGCAGCGGTGGAAATCGGTCTGTGGCCCCAAGGCTGGGTGCAAGGGCCTCAACTGGCAGAGGAGCGAAGGCTTGCAGCGCTCGCTGAAGTTAGCAAGGCTTTGGGGGGAGTTTGCTGGGAGGGAGAGGAAACCTTCTCCCCAAACTCAGGCAGCAAAGTCCTGGTGTGAGAATGGCTTTTCACTTCTAGAAGCGGGAGTCTCGCTGGCTACTGTGAACAAACCTCGAGGTTTGACACAGCTGCAAATAATCAAGAGGACACTAATTTTGGGGGGGGAAGGAGGGGCGGAAGGTGAGGAAAGGGGAGAATCTCTTTCGTTTCTTCTTCCTTTTTCAGCACCTGACCTTATCTTAAAAATCTGCTCTTTCTGAAGAAGCTGATGGATTTATTTATTTATTTATCCCTCCTCTCCCCCCCCCCCCCCCCCCCTAATTGGGGAAATTTGTTTTTCTTGCTCGATTTTCTTTTCAGCTTGAGGAATTCAGGTTGCCCTGCTTGGCCCCTCAGTGCAACAGGAAATATAACTTAAGATCCAATTAACCGTTTTCCAGAAGGGTTAATTTTTATTATTACTATTATTATTTTTAATATGAATCCTAATGGATTGGAGCGATGTGTTCAGGTGTGAGGCTATTGGTGCCTGGAATTCCTTCCTTGGTAATCCTCTAATTCCTGGGATGGGAGCTCTAGAGTATGGCTGACCTGAGGCTGTTAGGAACCGGGTCTCCATTAGCCCTTCTTGGTCTCGGTCAGAGCGAAGGTTAACTACACTAATATACCAAAGGGGCTGGAGCAAAGGAGGAAGAAAGAAAGGGGAAGGAAGGGAAGAAGAGAGGAAGGTAAGAAAGCAGGGAAGAAGGACAGGAGGGAGGAGAAGAGGAGGGAAATTCACCCTAGTTGCAGGGATTTAGAGCTCCCTGCCCTTCACTGCTCTCCCCCACCCCCATCCTTCCTAGGAAAGCAGGTTTCCATTCAGGGAGACAACAGTCTCATCCATCAAGGAAGCTCACTCCATGGAGGTGGGCTTTAGGAAACAGGAACACATAATGTAGTGAAATATCTTCTTCCATGTAACTGACCACCCAGCTCACTTTAAACAATATTTCTAACATGTCTACAACAGTAGATTATCGTGGGAGGGGGGTTTCAAAACCCCCGAAGCTACTACATATTTTACCTTCTTTCATTTAAGTAAAAGCTAATTTAGAATCTTGCCAGTAGCCAAATTATAGCCATAAAATCTGGATGAGATTAGGAAAATATTCATTCTGCTGGCTTTAAACCTGGTGGCATTTTAATGGGTAGTTATATAATAGTTAAGTGCACGAAGGTGTATGCGCACGGGTGTGTATATATATTCTTATGGTGTTGGAAGTTCCATGATGGATTAAAGGTTCATATACTCAAGCACTAGATAGAGGCTGTCACTCATGTGTACATGCCGGGGTCTGGCAGAAAGCAGTGCAAAAAAGAGTTTTGAATGAGCTCCTTGGAATCACTATTGTTGAGATACAAGCTGAAGCAAGTTAGTAATGGTAAAGCTATTGTGCCTTGCACAATCATAAAAAGACACTTCAAAGTAAAAACGTCAATTTTCAGTTTGGCAGCTTTGGCAGGGCATTCAAACAAAAGGTGAATGTCTTTTGCCTAATATATATTTAAAAATTCAACAACATGATTCTCTCTGTTACTTTTCCATGAATCGAAGCACTAAAAGAGTATGTTCTAGATACAGATAGGCTTGTTGCCCATGTAACCAGGTCTCATGTGGGCTCTACATGCTTTTAATATTACGGTGCAAGGCCATTCCCGATGAGAAAGTTCTAAAGACATCTAAAGCCATGTGGACATCAGCTCTGATTTAGAAGTGGACAGAGTGAGGAAAGATCATGTAATGCTAGATTTTCCCCCCTTTTTCGCAAGAGCCTGGTAATGAAATCTTCAAAATGACAGTTCATTTTTGGTATGTCAAAAAAAGCATTAATCAAATGATATCAAGTGCCAGTCACTTAAATGTGAAAGTGTTAGTAAGGCAGATATCCAGATAAATTAATATCGTTGATTAGCTACGACAGTGTACTTAAATAAAATGCAAACAGAACAACAAAGGGGGTTATCTGATTTAATTTCCTTTAGCCGCAAACTCAAGGTGAATTTTGGAAGGAGGAAAGTAATTTAAGGATTAATTTTCATTCTACTGGTTTTTTAGAAAGCTGAAAGAAAAGTTTCAACATAAAGCATATAATTAAAGAAGTAGGTGAACAAAGGCAGACACACAGCCATAATAGAAAAACATTATGTGTGAATTTAGGAAACATAATTAATTAATTAATTAATTTACCAACTGCATTTCTCCTCTTAAAAGGCTGATTTCTTGAAATGCTGAAGGTACACATTAAAAATAAAGGACTTCTGTTCAAAATTAAGAGGAGGGTGTTTAACATGGTATTTAGCTCCTTGAGCATAGGAAGTTTCATCTTGAGAGTTTACAAAGTATAACATTTAAATAAAATGTACACTGGTCCTTTTATTTTGAATATAGGCTAGAGAAAGGTATTTTTCCCATCTGTCCATTACAATTTGTAATAAATTAATCAGCCTTATCGAAGAGATTACGAAGTGCTTGACTGAGGTAAATTGATTTAGATGATATCACTTAAAACAGTTTAAAGCAACAGTGAAAACATAAAAGGAAGGGAATATTGGCTTCAGTGAAAAATGTCACATTGGGTATTTCTCGATAGGACCACATCATATCATATGTCGGGGGAAGTTAAAAAATTAGGCAGCCCTAGTTCTTTGCAGAATGTATGTTGATAGCTTATTTACTAACTCCAAAAGTTATGATGCAGATTTTCATTTTGCATATACTTTGTTGACATATTACCATATAATTAGAAGGAAGCTAGAGCATGGTCAGATGTAAGGGGCATGGTGGGGGGAAGGGGGGGCTAAAAAGTAATTTTTTTTCAGTCTCCAAGACTTAATACTTATTTACTCATTGATTCTTTTCATATGATATTGGTTGATTTAATGGCTTTTGAAATCATACACTATTTTGCTAAAGACTATATTGTTTCTAAATAGAAAACAAAATAAAAAGAATCAGATTTTTTCAGAAAGTGCAATTTAATGTTCGGTTATTGAAGAGCTGCTATTTAAATTTCCTAGGTTCTATTTAAAACAAACATACAAACATCTAAACCTCCTCTTCTTAGCTAGTAACTCGTAACATTGTTACTGCCATGGCTGTGGATGAATATTTTATATAAGAGCCTTTAACTCTCTTCCTATTTACCCTGGAAATGCATTTAATTTATCTTTTGTGCTTACCTGCTTTAAAAAACATTAGTCAATATGCAAGAGTTATTCACCCTCTTTTAAAAACCAGTGAATAAAAATTCTGATCATAGAAAAGAGGTGTGATGTTTACTTTGAAGTTTCAGGAACATATAAAGTTTTCTTAATAAACTAGAAGAAACTCTATCCTAGATAAATTTAAATAGGGCAGCTGTGGGGTATGGTTTATATTCGTGTCCTTCTGCCTTCTTGCCTTTGGCACTAAGGTATCTGGGTTTTTGTCTTCACACACTGTCTATTGTTAACAGAGTAGATTTTGAGATTAAAAAAAGAATTTTCAAATTGTCTTGCTTTTATACCTTAATGCATTATTAACAATAGTATTCATTTCAGTGTCTAAGTTTATATGTCTAGGCAATAATGAGGCGGTGAGGTTCTGCAACCCCCTTGCCCCCCAAAAACAGAAACAAAAATAAAAACATCACATAAATACCCTAAAGAGGGAAAAAACCCAACAACTTAGGATCCTGTGTGTTGAAAATACAGGCACACTGTTTTTTTACAATGGAGCTCTTAGTAAGGATTTTTTTTTTCATCTTAACTATCAACCAGGATGTGACACTTCAGTTTTATATATAATTTATAAATTTTGAACAAGTTTTAACAACATATCATCACAGGTTTTTTGAAGTGAAGGAAGATTTGAAAAATCAGCCTCCAAAATAAAAGGCACAAGTAAGAGACAGGGCAGAGTGGCTTGCCTCCATTTTTAAAGATGATATGAAACTTATACTTTAAAAATTACAATAACATGCATTTGCATTGAGTGCAAAACAGGATGATTATAGGAGAGAAAAAAAGAAGAAAAAAATTCCCTCCCATTCCTCCCCACCAAACAACAACAAAACACAAAAACAAACCCCAATCCTAAACCCCACTTAAGAAGCCCCTTACCACTGTAGGGAAAGTTTCTGTGTAAGTGTGGGTCCTGCCAGAGCTCCTAGTTGGTCTACTTTTTAAACACGGCAGGCAGCGGTTACACTAGTCAGCAGCCTGGCAGCTTTGAGAAGGAGGCAAACTGTCGGAGCTCCACTGCAGTTGACCTACCACTTAGAAGCAAACTTTGAAATCAACTGTTGAAAGTTAACCTTCCCTTTCCAAAGGAGGTTTTCAGAGGCTGGACAGTGAGAGCTGATATAATCAATTTTATTATTTTCTAAGTCATTCCTAACTTTTATGATCCTTCCCCCCCCCACCCCCCTTTACTATCTGTCTTTGTGCCTCCAGGGCCAGTGAAAGAGCAGGGCAGATTCTAGATTGCTTTCAGAGTTTGCCTTCTCTGATGATGGATTACCATGTCAATTTAAACGGCATAGGATTAATTTGTTTCAATGATTTCTCTTTAGGCTGAATGCCAGCCATTTTTCTATCTCTCTCCCTGCTCTTCAGAACAACAACCCCCCCCCCCCAAAAGCCTTCTTTCCATATTCTAAGTTAGGAGACAATAATAGAAATAGACAAGTTAGGTGTAATGTTGCAATACAGTTATAGGTCTGAGTGTTTTTATCTCTGCCTAAGAGGCTGAAACATACAGTCAGTCACATTAAAATGAAATTGGACTGAACATTTATTCAATAAATACTTGTAGATAATCCAGTGCCGAGTGCTTTTGACACATAAGGACTTAATTTGTCTTGGATAACAGGTTATTAATATGGCACATTTAAACTTGCCACCTACAATAGGGTTATTGAGATCTATAAGAAACTCAAATGATCATTGGGAAGAATAATTTGAGGGAGGCAGGGAGACTTTTTTTGGGAATGCATATCTTTGTCATACACACATACACACTCATGAGTAAAACATATGTATTTCAGATCACATATGGACAAAAAAGATCAATGAAGTTAAGAATAATTCCATTCATTATGCAGGTATATCTAACCTTTCTCAAGTAAGAATGTGTCAGGGAGTTTTCTCATTTGAAAGGTTTCTAAAGTGCACAAGAAAAATGCTGTTCAAATCCTATTTCTTTGCAAGACCAAACCCATTATGAGGTTGAAAATGGCACAAAAAAAGCACTTAGGTACAATCCAAAATCAAACGCTCCCTCCACATTTTTTGCCTGGACTAACCTTGAAGCCAGATAGAGCATGTTGCCTGTAGAATAAAGGCAATTTAGGAGAAATAATCTATCCCTAAAGTGATTATTGCATTTCTTTCCCTAACGGGAGGTCCCCCAGCAGATGCAAAGGAACAGGAGAGGAGGTTTCTCCTATGGACTGAATGTGCTGAGTAAATGTGGCTATTTGAACGCGGGGCTACATTTCCATCACCCTCTTTTCTTAATTGCCTCTCTTTTTCTCAGCATTCTCCTGCACTGAAATTAAACATCATAGTTCAGGATAATAAATTGCATTCCGAATATGAACACAAATGGATTTTCTAGCCTTCCCCTTTTGCTAAGCCCTCTCAAATGCACAGGCGGGCTTTCTTTGAGAGGGTTCTACTTTCTAAGGACATATGCAATCAGAGGCCAGTGACTGTCAGAACTGGAATCTATGCGATTTTAATTTGTAAAAAAGTGGTTGGTTGTTAACCTTGGAGGAGATCGCGCATCTCTAAGAAACCACATCTTTGAGAGCTCTCCCTGGGAAATGATGTTACACATGAGCAGAAAATCCAGGCAAGAAAGGCTAATTGAATGAAGAGAGAGAATTAGGTTAAAAAATAGAGTACAATCTAGTATCACATTTTCAGTAGTGTAACTTGAAATGAAGGTGTCTTCAAGTCGCCAGTGATGCCAGAGTGTTTAGATGTTGGCCACAGATGGGGACACCTATTGAAATGTGTCTGAAGAAGATTAATAGGGCTTGTCACTGTTGGGAAAGCACTGCTTTGCTGTAAATTTCTACCAGCACAAGATGAATTACCGATGAACGCTCACTTATCAACCCCATCACTATCGTTCGACACTAAATCAAATTGAGAAGTTATCTGCAATCAGAAAATTTCTTTTTAAAATAGACATACACCTTTAGGCCCCAAACCCTTTAATAATCCCACTCAGAAAACAATTCCCGAGCCCATGATGCTTCTTAAGCTTGAACAAAATCATATCTTAATAATGAATATATTTTTAAGTTCACATGCAACAGACCGCTAGCTAGTCAATAGCAAAGTCTGATAGTATTTTGACGAGGATATGAAGGCTTCTTGGAAGCCCGCATTTAATATTTCATAAAACGCATTTTCTTTGCTTTGAGATATTTCTCTCCCTTACTTGGAAGGCAAAGAGGAGAGTGGGTTTGCTGTTTTCCTGTTCGAAACCCTGTCCCTGTGAGCTATTTGTTATCTAATCCTTTGGTAAGATAAAATTATGAGAGAACCACAAGTTTAGGTAGAGAAAAGTAGAATAGGATTAAGGGGATAATGGTGATAATTGAGGAAGTGAATTTATTCTTTTACGATTTAACAGTGTCTTATGTCTAAGGTGGCTTATTTGAGAAACAAAACAGTGGCATTATCTCTTTTATTATCTGTTAACCAACTCCAGGCATCCGGAGGGTTTCCAACCTAGGAAGAATAATGTTTTAATAAAGCCATGAACCCATGAGGTTTTATCGGGTTCTGCCTGTTTAAAAATGATCTTGTGTGCATAACCCACTTGATTTTTACTGCAATCCTTCCCAGGCAGATATTTTGAATTCCCATTTTGCTGATGAGTAAACTGAGACTCTGAGAGTTATCCAAGGCATGGAGCCAACAGGAGCTCAGCCAGAATTCATAACTATGTTTCCTAGGTTCCTTTTGGGGCCTCTTTACTGCTAGTCATTATGTACATGAAGAAGAAGTTGATGATGGTGATGATGGAGTGAATAGCAGGTAACATTTGCTGTAGACCACAACTATGGGAAACATATATTCCACTTCATTTACTCTCAATACATTCCTTTAAAAAATATTCATTTTAATCTCTATCCAGCTCTCTGCAGTAGACACAGTTATTTCCATTATCCAAGTGAAAACCCCCCCAGAGTCTTACAGAGTTTAGGGACTCACCTGAAACTCACATTGCTACTACACTGGGGACAAGTTATTCAAGTCCAAGAAGTCTACATTCAAAGCCCCTGCCCTCTCCTATGCTCCTGTTCTTAACTGTAAGGAGTCTTCAGTAGCATGGAGTGGTCACAAGAAATCCCACTTATTTTTGGGATCTAAAAATCCCTCAGACTCTGAGGCAGTTTGTCATAGCGGAATAGACCCTGGTTTGGAAACAAGGAGACCTGAGGTTAAGTTCTAGCTTTACCAGTTACTGTGTGACCTCAATGTCTTTGCTTTTTATGTTCCTCATCTCTAAAATGGGGCGGAGTCAATGAAACTGTGGGCATTGGTTTTGGATGTTTTCTTCTGTCATGGTGCCTAGGGGGAATGAAACGAGTGAGGAACGGAAATGGCAGCCATGTCTGAAGAGGTGAGTGGGGATGGGGGATGTGTAGGGCACTTTGAGAAGGTGTGGCTTCCATCCCTCAGACTGGAGACACTTAGCATCGGACAAGGTCTCTGCTTTCTTCCTCTCTGCTTCCAGAGGGCAGTGAATACTTAAGACAATGATCGTTCTTTAGAAAACCATACAATTGAAAACTTACAAGAAAAACTGTCCCAGATAGAAGAGGAAAAACCTGAGGTGTGGAGCAGTTTAGGGGACTTATGTAAGGTCACCCAGCTGATTGGTGACAGGGAGAAAGTGGGCTCCTTTTCTCTCAGCCCCCTAAACCAGCAATCCACTCCCATGCCCCCCCCCCAAAAAAAACCCATCTTCCTAATGCTATGCTCCTTATTCAATGAAAACATACTTTAGATCATCTGGTCACATCTCCACTATAACTTTTACTCTATTTTTGATATGATGGGCCACGTGGGTTATTATTGGTTGCACTGTGATATCTTCCTGCGTCGCTCCCACAATAACTTTTCATAAAATCTTTTAAGTTAGCCAGCCAAACAGTCGAAACAGCAAAGAAGAATCACACAATAATAAGACTATGCCACAATCTCCATTAGGTCACTATAATATTCCGATCTGTATTTATTACAACCCTCCTCTGATGCTTACATAACCAAACTTGCTAGATTTATATTCCCTAATGGTTTCACAATGGGAAAAACCTGTGTTTTTTATCTTCCTTTTCCTGTCCCAAATCACCCTTTCACATACATTTGCCTGCTTTTGGACCCCCTGTCTGGGTTTCATCAGAAGTTGCAAGACAAAATGTGCATTATTAAGAAATATAAATATTTTCAGAAGCAATCAAAGGGATGAAAGATTGATTCAGCATGTAGATTGGACCTAATTCGAAGCAGCTTTGTTCTAATGAGGGCTACTGGGATAGAGTCAGGGAGCTGTTGTGGCCACCAGTTGGAAATTCCGAAATCATTAGGATAATCGTCAGAATTTCTCTTGCTAGGTTTGCTGGAGTATTTTTTGCAAGGTGTCTGCTCTAGTCTCTGGGCTGTGCCACCTTCTTCGTTACCCTTAGGGACTCGTGGTTGTTATCTTTGAGAAATCATGACTAATTCCTTCTCTTTAGAGTTTAGATCAGTGAGTACCTCCCTTTTTCACAACTCGGAAGTTGGCTTAGCATTAACTTTCATAAGAACATTTTGGCCTGGAGGCATCTGTATTACAATTTCTTTCTTGGCTTCATAAAAGGTATCACATTATCTACCTGGCCAATCTCTATTGGCTTTCAAAATAGAGACATGGAAAACCCTAATAAGCCTCATTAGGATATCTGCTTTAAAAACAACAGGCTGCCTCATTTAGCATGTTGCTTTGAAATGTCCCAGCAGAGCTGGGTGGTCACTGCTTGAATACAGGTATTGCTAATTTGGGATCTTTGTCAGTCTGGTAGCTCTGAAAAAAAAAAAAGTGTAATGTGTAGGTGGGATTTTAATACACAGGGGATCAACCCCTGATTGTTGTATTTTGTTTTTGTTTTCCTTCTTTCTCTCCTTTAATCCCACTTTTTGTCCACATGGCCATGTGTGAGAGATGGCTTGATTTTCTTGATATGGTTCAGCCGTCCACAGCTGGAATTCCAAAGAAGACTGAAAATGTCTTTAAAATCAACGCAACTCAGGGAGTCTCAGAGAACAAGTTTTCCTTTGTTGTAGGGTATAGTATTATTTGCTGTAGGTTTTTTGATATACATTCTAAATTAGGCCTGCAAAGGCATGCTTCATCTTTAATTCATCACTCTCAGCTGAAAGAGATTAGCAATGTCTAGCACGCACCCCTCGTATGGTGCTGACCTCATCAAGTATGGCCTGAAATTAATTAGCCTCATTCATTCCAAATGGAAAAGGATAATGGAGCAGCATTTTAGAGATGACCATCACAAATTGTTTGCAGCATATTTAAAAGGCCCCTATTTTCAAACCATGTAGATTAAAATTCTTTCCAGGGCCAGAGTTATCAGGGACTCAGAGCATAGCCCGGTCAGGTTTCGTGTATGTATGTTTGTGTGTGCGCATGCGTGTGCGAGTGTGCGTGCCTGCCGAGTTGTTTATTGTATGAGTGTTAGAGCCTGTGTATAGATGTGTCCGTGTTTAGCTGGGTTTGCTGCCTCGTATGACACCTGGAATACTTGACCAGCAAAAATCTGATGTTAAATACTGTTTTAAAGGATGCAGTAATAGAATACTTTAGCGGATCTTTTTTTCCGTGTGTGTGTTGCAATGAAGTGGATATGCCCGCACAAACTTTGCTATTTTCCAGTAAGATGCTATTCATCCTTTAATTTAGAAACAGAAAAGCTTCTTAAAGAAATGCTCAATTTTTCTATTTTGAGTTATTTTTGAAACTCTCTATGACTTTTCCCAGTCTTTATTGTTTGATCATATTTCAAAACATGATTGAGGACTAACTGGGATTAGGGAATCACTTAAATTTACCATCTTTCTAAGATTAGCTGATTTTTTTCCCTTTTGGGGATTGACTAAGGGAGGCCAAATTTTTGAATATCAAAACTGCTTTCTTTTCTAGCCAAAAAAATCTTGACCGGACTTCTTTGGGATTCTCAAAGATGTTGTAAAGTTTATTTTTATGAGCAGTCATTTGGGGACTACAGATTAGAAGAAGAAGGAAAAAAAAATGACATTTTCTGTTTTTAGGTTTTAATTTTTAAAATAACATAAAAGGGGGTAAATTTATGAAAAGGTATTACTAGTATTGGGGGGAATTTTATCTGGTGAACATTTCTTAAGGAAAAAAAATTAATCCCAGAATAACTTAGTTTAGTTAAATTAAGAAGTAGAAATTCAAAGTAATGTAACTTGAAAGCTTCCATTTAACTGTTAGAAAAATGCACTTTTAGGCAAATAATCTTTTTAGGGCGCATTGTTATATTAATCTCCATATGCAGGGTACTTAAGTTTATTTCGTCTTTGAATAAAAGAGAAACTGGAAGCATGTTGCCCCTATCTCTGCAAATGTAGGATTTAGAAATTTCTCTAGGCTCGCTTTTGCCTAATTTTCTCATCCCAGAAGGCCCCTTTATCTAATGGGCATATATCATTTATATGTACAGGAACATCAATCACAAACTGTGAACCTATCATTTTGACATAAAAGATCTATCCTTAATGGGGCGCCTGGGTGGCACAGCGGTTAAGCATCTGCCTTCGGCTCAGGGTGTGATCCCGGCATTATGGGATCGAGCCCCACATCAGGCTCTTCCGCTATGAGCCTGCTTCTTCCTCTCCCACTCCCTCTGCTTGTGTTCCCTCTCTCGCTGGCTGTCTCTACCGCTGTCGAATAAATAAATAAAATCTTTAAAAGAAAAAAGATCTATCCTTAAATCTCCTCAAACCTCTAGCATATAATTTGAGGAAATGAGCTAGTTTAAAGTCTGGGTTTCTGACTTCTGGGGGATGAAATATAAAAATGCAGGAAGCTTAAATTATACAAATTTGATTTTAAAGTCACAGTTTAACTGAGCCAGTGATAAAAGATGATGCAGTGCAGATCTTGAAATGTCGACAGAAATAGATAATGTTGTTAATTATCATCTGGTCAGTTTGGAATTTTGTGGTTAATAAACACAGTATGAAAGAAAGAGAAATATTTGCAAAAGTAGCTTGACTCCTTAAAGCATGTTGTCCAAAACATAGTTTCCTCATATTTTTTTATTATTAAGACAAAGAAATGCATACATTGTGTAATATTGTTATTTGCTCAAATACTGAACAGCATGTCTCAATTTTTATTAAAAATTTTTTTTTATCAACTGAGGTGAATATGGCAGAAAACCCATAAATACAAGGATTAAGGCTGCATGAAATTTGAGTTCATTCAAATGACAAACCCAAAGTAAAACCCAGATGAACTTACCAAATTTCATTTGCTATCCACCTGAAACTATAAATCCTCTTCTGGCATTTGAGAGTAGAAAGGAGGTGCACTGAAAATTCAAACCAGGTTTTCCTCAACCTGACCCAGACTCACTAACTTTTAGGTAAACTACAATTGTGTTGTGACTTCATAATGAAACTTTCATCCCACTTTAGCTAACGATGAATAGATGATGGGTTGGGGAAGAGAACCAGAAGATGTTTTTGGAATTGCTGTTTTGTCTTTTTTTTTTCTTCACATTTTCTATAAAGTTCAGAAGTAGGGAAGAACAGGGTATGAAGCAAATTTTCAATGATGTATGTGGAAAGATGACTGCATAATAGACACAGAGGGGGAAACTGACCGTGAAATATACATAGGATTTTTAAAAAAGGAGAATCCCGGCAAAATCCTGTAAACCAACATTTCTTGAGTGCTAACTGTAATCCGGCACTGTTTTAAGCACTATACATGTGGCCATTCAACTTGGTTTACCATAATAGTACCAGACAAACACTATTATCTCTATTTTGCTGATAAGAAAGAGTAGGCGCAGGGAAGTTACATAACTTGCTCTGCGCAAGGTTACACCGCTCTGAAGGGGATCTGAACCCCAGAATGTCTAGTTCTGGAATCTCCGCACTCCAGCACAGCACCATGCTGACCCTGCATCGGAAATGCAATTACCATGTTGTTTGGAGAAGAAACAAAAGAATGGGAGAAATATTTTCCTATTTTTTAAACTACTGAGAACAGTAGTAAGTTTAATGGGGAAAAGCTCAAGTAGGGAAAGCTCATTCTAGTCTAACCTTATCCCAGAAGAGGGAGGGGAACTGACATCGCAAATCTCCCATAAGTCTTTGCGGAGCTTCCATTTGGAATGTGACGTAAGTAGGATACCCTAGGGCTGAGGAGATAGAGATAAATGGGGTAGAATTTTTTTTTGAAGATTTATTTATTTATTTTAGAGAGAGAGAGTGTGTGGAGGGGGGGGCAGACAGGCAGAGGGAGAGGGAAAGAGAGAGAATCTTTTTTTTTTTTTTTTTTGTGATTTTATTTATTTATTTGACAGAGAGAGAGACAGCCAGCGAGAGAGGGAGCACGAGCAGGGGGAGTGGGAGAGGAAGAAGCAGGCTCACAGTGGAGGAGCCCGATGTGGGGCTCGATCCCACTGGGATCACGCCCTGAGCCAAAGGGAGAGGCTTAATGACTGAGCCACCAGGTGCCCCAAGAGAGAGAATCTTAGGCAGACTCTGTGCTGAGTGCGGAGCCCAACCCAGGGCTCGACCCCATGACCCTGAGGTCACTACCTAAGCCAAAATCAAGTCTGACACTTAACTGGCTGAGCCACCCAGGCACCCCTGGAGTGGAATTTAAAGAAAAAAAATACAAGAATGACCCAGGGAGAGATTGTGGAGGAAAGATTAAAAAAAAAGACCAAAAAACAAAAATGAAATAAGTAAAACTTGGAGAAGCATTAGTTAACGTAAAACTCAACAGGATTCCAGAAATATTTAGAGGAGAAATGAAGGCCTAAAAATGCCATGAAGGAGATAGCAAATAGGTAAAAAGGAAAGTCTAAGAGAAAAGCAAATTAAGGGAACTCGGATTTTTGTCAATAACTTGCCAGGTCCATAATGAAAGCTACATTGTCCTGGAATCCTGAAGAGATTTCACAGGAAAGACACATTTTGTTCCCTGCCTTGTGTAGGTTGACTTAAAGACAGACTGAAAAAAATATGGTTTAAAAACTGCTTTATATAATATATAATGTAGATACATATGTTATATTTATAATCTACAATCATAATAACGTGGAATGCCCTATAATCTTTATATTCACGTTCTCATTTAATCCTCACGATGAGTAGCAAGGTATCTATTACCGTCTGCACTTTATAGATATGGAAATTGAGTCTCAGGGAGGTTATGTTGCCTGTCTTGGGTCACACAGCCTGTAGTGTCCCCGCAACACTGAGTGTTCCCAAGCCTGGACTAAGGCCTCCCAGAACACCACACGAGCTTCTCTCGCACAGCATCCCCAGGACTTTGCCCAGAAGATGATGTCATAAAACAACTGGTTTTCGGCCAAATTCATTACGGTGCATTACCCTCAAGGAACGTACCGATAAGAACACATTATGCCAGAATGAGACATAGCCCAGCTTCTGAAATCTGGCTGGCATCCTCTAAGAGGTGGCCCTGTCTGCTCAACTCTTGCAGAAGCTGTGCCTGTTAGGTAAACACCCGGATGTCGGCTCGGGTGTGGGAGCAAATGATAGATAGATGAACATTCAAAAATAGAACGCATCTCCCGGAGCAGGCCCCAAGCCTCCTGTGTTTACAGGCCCCCAAATGAAATCACCTGGCTGTTTATAGGAGTCTTAGTGCTGATGAAAAGACAGTTACGCTCCAAACTTTTCCCTGCCAAAGGAGAAAAGTTCCAGGTTCTTTAAAAAGTATGTAAAGCATCTGATCTGAAAAGTGGCAACAGCATTTGGGACCAATTACCCAGATTAAGAGGCAACAATGCTCTGTTTACACTTCGTAGCCGAGAGCCCTTTGGCTCTGGCCCACAGGCTAGAGATCACAAATTACACAAATTTCAGCCTAACTTGACTTCTCTTTTGACCTAGGTGTCTGAGTGGAGAGAAAAGCAGATAGAAAAGCCTTGTTGCTGTTTGCCCTAAGCTTCAGCAGATGGGGAACCGAATGTTGTCTTCCAGGTAAGACATTTAGTCTTACATTCCTGCAGTGAAAGCAATGGATTCTTTTATCGCTCAGGGAAGGGTCTGCCTGTGCATGATATCTCCGGATACAGTTTTTCAGTCTGCTACCCTGCCAACATCATTTTTGCGAAAGAAGTTAAAAAATAAAGGCTCCTTGACATCTTTTGGTTAGTTAACCATAGCTCTCCAGTTCAGCTCCATTTTCCCGAATCCCGTGGATTAATCAGTAACAAATGGTAGATCGTGAAGTTATGCCAGCGCCGTGCTGCTGAGCGTTGGTCAGAGGTAGATGGCGGCCAATAAAGCCATTGTGGGCAAAAAAAAAAAAAAAGAAAGAAAAAAAAGAAAAAAGGAGGCACCATTTGGTCAAAAACTCAGAGGCTGATAGGGATTTGAATCATTTGGGCTTGAGATTAAGGTTCCTCCCTTTACAAAGGTGGACCAGTCCCCACTTGGCGTAACCCTGATAATTCCAGAAGTTTCTTCGAAAGTTTTCGTCTTTCCTTTAACATAATCCTGATGTTAAGGGCTTGACCTTGCCGGGGGAAAGGAACCACAAAGGTCAAACAGCAAGGAGGAGAAACGGGAGGCACAGGCCTGCCAAACACAGCGGTGTGGAAAAGACAAACCAGTATTTTACCAGTAGGCATAATGCATATGTGTTCAGAGATTTATAATCTGATCATTCTAACACCACATTTAGACCATCGCATTGGAAGCATCCATAGGCAGGGACTGAGCTCTTCTTTGTCAAGTTCTCTAGATTTGGATGGTCGTTTAGGAGAAAACAGGATGGAGGTGGCGATTGTGGAGTATTATGGGAATCAATGTTCAAAGCATTTTTCTAACTCAAGAATCCAGTGTCCGCTTCATGGAGGCTGTCTTCTGAGACAACTCCTATTTGGTGGCATTTCCAGTCCCCTCCCATGTCCACACATTTTTCTGATAAAAACTGATCAACAATCAACAGGGATTTTTCTGACCCTGGTTTATCTCAATAATTTATCATTTTCTGCAGTGTCAGAGCTTCCTGACATTTACAATTAACTCACAAATTAACTTAGAAATGATAGTAAGCTCTCAGCTAAATGATCTAGTGGCCACTGGGGACCAGACCAATTTTCTAGAATAAGGTTAGGACTAAGCAGCTCTGGAACAATGCTGAGGTTGGTTGCGTAGAAATAGTGATTTAAGTGTGAGCAGGAATCTAGGTAGGAAAGGGGAGATTTTATCTGCCCCTGATTCCATTAGTTACTTGGTCCTCTGATATTTCTTCATCTGTAAAACAGGGGTAACTGGTTTTAAAAATGTTGCAGAATTCAAGGCTCCATAATGGAATCGAGAAGTCTTGAGTCTTTTCCTTTGAAGGAAGCTTGGCGAACACTGGTCCAACTTCTCACCGATGCCAGAGGTCTGGAGATAGGCAGACGGCCAGGCTGACATGGATTCAGCAATTTGTAAGAGTTGTAAATTTAAGGTAGGTAGCATGAAAATGTGAAAGTCTGGGTGAAGGCTGCCAGACAGGGTCAGCCACCTAAAGACATGGGAGGGGCGGGGCTCACTCTCCCCAAGGCTACCACTGTTGGGAGCTTTTTTTTTTTTTTTAAGAGATTTTATTTATTTATTTGACAGAGAGCAAGACAGCCAGCGAGAGAGGGAACACAAGCAGGGGGAGTGGGAGAGGAAGAAGCAGGCTCGCAGCGGAGCAGGGAGCCCGACGTGGGGCTCGATCCCAGAACCCTGGGATCACGCCCTGAGCCGAAGGCAGATGCTTAACGACTGAGCCACCCAGGTGCCCCAGGAAGCTTTGTTTTTTAGAAATTTTTGTTCCTTCTATGGGAGCAAAAATCTCTCTCTGGAGCCTTTCTGTTGGGTTGGATTCTGTCCTCAGAAGCAGCACAAGTCAACCTCATCCCTCTACTATACGACAGACTTTCAGACACTGGAAGATAACTTTTGCCCTCCTCACCACCTCAAAGCCACCAGTTTTGTTTTATTGGCAAAATTCTCCAGTTCCGCACACGACCGGGACTCAGAGGTTTTCTTTTCTTCGGTTGGCCTCGGTGTGCCCGATTCTCTTAAGAAACGTCCAGCAACAAATAAAATACTTAGAAGTCTCATGACCAGCACTGTCCACCACGTCATGTGACGGGCTTTCAACAGAGCCCTGAGTCAGGAAGGAGTCAGATCCGTGGAGTCAGATCTCAGCCATCTAGGGCTTGTACAGGGGATTTATTGCATTTAAGATCGTCTCATGTTTATCCCCATTAAATTGCATTTTGATTTGGCTTTTGGGTAGCTTATAGAGTCTGTCTCTCTCATCTTTGGTTCCTTTACAAATCGACTGGCAGGTTTTTTACAAAGTTGTGTGCTGTTGTTGTTGTTGTTTTGTTTTTGTAAGTAAGCTCTATGCCCAACGTGGGGCTCGAGCTCACCACCCCAAGATCAAGAGTCGTGTGCTCTACTGACTGAGCCAGGCAGGTGCCCCTCTTTTACAAAGTTTTGCCCAATCATTGATCTAAATATTGTAGAAGCCAAGGGTTTCTGGAGCTTCTAGGGTCTTTGATGTCACTAGTCATTATGTTGAGAACAGTTACAGGTTTATTTCTTCAATTAGCTCATAAGCAGTGATGAATAGTAGGGTTTCTGGAAGTAGATTTGCCTGGGTTTAAATCCTGGGTATCCTGATATACCAGGCGTGTGGTGGTGCGCATGCGGATTTAATTTGTCTGTGCCTCAGTTTCCTCATTTGTACATGGGGATGATAATTTAACTCTCACATATGGTTGTTTTGATGATTAAGTGAGTTAATATACGTAAGGCACTTAGACTAGTGACAGGCACGTAGCATGTACTATTTATTGTATAAGGGAAATAAATCAAGACAAGGTCCCTAAGGATAGGGACCAGTATCTCATTTATAGCTGTATCTCTAGAGACTAGTACTGTGCCTGGAATATATTTGGGGCCAATATATTGGATAAATGGACAAATGAGTTTCCGTAGTGTTCTGGACACTGGTACAAACAGGCAATATAATCAATGCTAGGGTTTCTAATGCTAACAGATTTTCGATATTATTATAAAGATCTTGACTATGGAAAGACGTTGTGTATATTCAACCTCAGACCGTCATTGTGGTGGTTATTTTGCTACTGATTTTTCTGTGAACGATCATCAGTGTCACCTGTGTCTTTCTTGATGCTAATCTGTTGTCTCTGGTTAGCATGGAAGGCCAGGAGAGTCACACACGTAAGTCCAGTCTCAACTCAGAAAAAAAAAAAAAGAAAAGATTCTGCTCAATTTGCTTGCACCAAGCTGAGAGGGGACACTGTGTATTTTTAGCATGAAAAGAAGCTTAACCAAAGAATGCTAGCGTTCTTGAGTCAGATCTTCACGTTGTTTAAACTTTTGCAGATTCCCCAGCGTTGGGCGGACTCATTCAAAACTACATGCTCAAAAAATTAAATGTCTTAAACATCAACCAGGGCAGGGAAGTTCCTGCATTTCCCTAGCTTCCCATTACCACCCAAACTTCAGTGCTGACATTAGGGTAGGTCTTGATTTAAGTGCATAGCAACATAACGCTCCCCTGGGTTCCGCTTCGGTATATTAAATCCGGTTCTCGTTGGACTGAAAATTTAAATCTTTCAGAGATCTCTTTTCCATGTAATTGCCTTTGAACTTCCGTCCATGCTAACTTTAAACACGTTCGGTATTTTCCTCCTCCTATATGAATACAGTCGAGCTCAAAGAAGGAAATTCACCAGTGTTTTCTCCTTTGTATGTGTTCAATAGGTACCCTTGAAGCAATTACCTACTGGGAGACGTGGGAGGAGCCACCCTGTGGGAGCAGGGGCCCCCGGTAATATGATACGTGGTTGTTGTGTGTGTAAAGTGCTAATACTTTTGACAGCGACCGTCCTAAAGGGGTGTAGCAAGTCATTTGAAATTTGTACACAGACTGCCCTATCCATTACGCATCGCCCATATCATACCCATAATCTCCCAAGGCAGATATGCTATTACACTCAGCGGGCCAAGGTCTGCCTGTGCTTATATACACACAACTCCCACTGACTCTGTGCCACCGAGGCACTTCAATGGGAGTTGTCTGCGGCATAAATTTAGCCCGGGACCGTCACAACCACAGCGGGCACAGCTAAACAGAGAGACCTGGCTGTGTGTTAAAAAGGCTGAGGAAGAACAAAAAAGCTGCCAGTTTTCATAAGAAATCTTATCCCTAGAGCATTAAGAACTGTAGCCTGACGCTCGCCACGCTATCCTCGTCCCACAACCTGCTGATCCCAGGCTGGGACTTGGAAGAAGCTAAAACAGAGGGGCCGTTAAAAAAAATGGTCTGCTACAGGGCATAAAACGATGCTTTGCATCCAACCTTAGTATGTGAGGGAAGATTCACCCCATCGGTGATCCTCAGAACATTTATTTATCAAAATGTAAAGGAACATCTTGGAACCAGGACCCTCTTTAAATATAGAATATTTAAAATACAAAGAGCAAGGGTACAAAGATGCCCCACTTTGGCGAGTTACTGGTTTATCCATTTGAGTCACATGGGGTCCTGGGTGTTCTGATAAGTAACATACGTAGCGTCATGCTAACGTGAGAATTGCCCTGTTAGTCACTTCATGGTGCCGTCTGCCACTTAATGTGATTCTCTGGGAGCTCTTTCTTGGTCTTTCACACATCCCCACATCATACCTTATAAGTGACCAGGTGTCACTGACCTCAAGCATGCAGTAAATTTCAGGGTTTTAATTTCGACTCTGAGTCCCTGCCATTGCCAACAATGAGGCCTCCTACTCCCTAATCATGACAAATGCTGAAGTCTGGTGAGCAGAGCCTCTGTTCAATTCCTTGCTTCGTGTGTCTTGGGTATGCTGCTTGACATCTCTAAACCCCAGTTTTCTCGTCTGTATACTGAGGTCAATAATACCTTCTTTGTGGTGATGCTGTGTGGACAGGACCAGATAAGATGTGTGAGGCACTCAGCACAACATAAAATCTGTTGAATGAATGGATACTGGTGTCATACTGTATGATACACAGAAGGCACTCAATAAAATCCCCCTCCTCCTCCTCCTTCCTCTCTTCATCCCCACCACAGTCTCATAAGCTGACGTTCATGCAAGCCTATGTATATTAAGGAAAATACTGCCTTTAAAGAAAATAGCTTAATTAAACAGTATTCCGTGAATGACAAATGACCACACATTTAACAGAGCACATTTAAAGCTATACTCATCCTTTGATTGTTGTTATAGAGCAGATAAGAATGATCTATTTAAAAGGAAAATGAAAAAATAGAAAATAAGGAACCAAATTAGACATTCAGTCAAGTCTGATTAATGGTTACTTACAACAGAGATTTTAGCTGAGTATAGGGTCCTTGCATCTCCGTTAATGTACAGTGGTTAGGGATGACCATTTTAAGAAGTCGATGCATAATTCATTCACAGAGATTTTCTTTCTTAGTTTGGAAAGACCAAAAGTCGGGCACAATTCTGTTAATGCTATAAAACTGGTATGTTTCATGATAATGAATTTAGAGACAGAAAACTGTCTTTGTCCTGAATAAATGTAGCTTTCCTGTCATTTCTTCATTTTTTTTTTTCATTTCTTCAATATGAGGACCCTAGTTGGGAGTAGAATTAATCATGTGTTAAAAAATTACATCACTCTAAAAGACTTCCACTTATACTACAAAAGGTAGTCTAGGTCACTTTTAAAAACGAACGTGCTCTCAAACAGGAAAAAGTGCAATAGGTTAATTTGAAAAGTATGAATAATTCAACACAGAATCATGCATTTCTTTTTACATATTTTCCCATATAAAACTGTTGCTTTATCATTGTTAAGTGAACTCTCGTTGGTGCATGTCACTTCCTGAAAGCTCTGCTAGGAGATGCAGTATTGTGGTTAGTGGAATAAAGTAACAACTGAAGTTTAATAGGTTTGGAAAGAGCACGTGCTGATCCGTGTGTGTGTGTGTGTGTGTGTGTGTGTGTGTGTACGAACAGACTTCTTCCAGTTCACAAAGTTGAACTTGCAGTTAGAAAAGGTTGACAGTGAGGGCACCCGGGTGGCTCTGTGGGTTAAGCGACTTGGTTTTGGCTCAGGTCATGATCTCATGCTTTATGGGATCGAGCCCCAGGTCAGGTTCCTTGCTTGGTGGGGAGTCTGCTTGAAGATTCTTTCCCTCTGCCCCTCCCCCCACTGGCTCTCTTTCTCTCAAAGTAAATAAATAAATCTTAAAAAATAAAGAAAATGTTGACAGTGAAAAATAATTGAACAGGATTTGTACAAAGTTTAGGGGGTTTGCAGAGCTTCGTGCCTACGAATTTGGTAGTGAGATGACAGTGCAACCTCTCCTACCTGTGTAATCAAATGAGCAAAAATACAAGATTTGCTCGTGTAAGTTTAGGTAGTAAATTAAGCTCTAAACGGAAAATAAAATTGATACGCACACACTCCAGTTAGACCCGGGGAACTCCTTAGATGTTCTTTGTCTTATCCGAGATAATAGAAAAATAGTAAAATTTACAGTTGCCTTGTACCTTCCAACTTCACTTCCTTCTCTGTGGGCCTGACCATATGGCCTCTCACGTCTGGCTCACGGTGCGTCGGTGAATCTTGTTTAAGAGACATTCTTTTTACGAAACGAGGTGGTCCCCTGGCTTAGCCACAATTCGCCTCCGTTCCAGGGATCTCTCCACTCAGCCCGGCGGGGGCGGATCATGGTATCATCACATCAGCCTGCACGGAATCGATTTAGGACACTACGCATTTCCTCAAAAATTAAATTCCCCATGAAAACTTAACAGGACCAACAAGGACATCAGAAAAGCGTTTTGGGAAAAGTGCCAGAAGTTGAGCGAGAGGGAAGGCAGAATCCTTGGTATCAGGGAGAAGGGGAAGAGGGTCAGACGGAAAGAGAAGCGAAAGGAAAAGCAGGGCAGGAGGAGAGACACGAAGGAGAGAAGGGACCTAAATTAGAACAAGAGGCTATGTTTATTAATAACCTTGCTGACCCACAGGCCCCTGACACAAAATACATTAAGTATTGTTGGGACACTCTGCTCTGTCACTGCAAGGAGGACCAAATACAATAGTGTGGGAAGCTGCAAACTTTCTGAGAACAGGTGAAAAAAAGAGCCACCACAACAGAAAAAAGCCAGACGAGGGCGAGGGCACAGACTCACCAGCTGGAGCTGTCCTGCAGCCTGGGTTCCCCAGTTTTACTTTCCTGCAGCACCCTCTCTGGCTTCCATGCTTCCAGCAAACTAGAATGGAAAACACACAAGACAGGTTTTTTCTTTGCTTGCAAAAATAATACATGTCCATTGCAAAACATATGGAAATTATGGAAACATGTGAAGGAGTAAATAAAATCAGACTGCAATCCGGAGGCCTGGGTGGTGCTCAGTCGGTTAAGTGTCTGCCTTCTGGTTGGGTCATGATCCAGGGACCCTGGGATCAAGCCCCGCATGGGGCTCCCTGCTCAGTGGGGAACTAGCTTCTCCCTCTCCCTCTCCACTGCCCCTGCTTGTGCTCTCTTGCTCTCTTGCTCTCTCTGTGTCAAATAAATAAATAAAACCTTAAAAAAAATAGACTATAGTCCCACTACTTCTTCCTCTACATTTTTTTTTTTTAGAACGAGAGAGAGTGCACCCACGCACAAGGATATGGGGAGTGGCAGAGGGCGAGGGAGAGAGAATCTCAAGCAGACTCTATGCTGAGCTTAGAGCCAGAGGTGGGGCTCGATCCCACAACCCTGAGATCACAACAAGCTGAAATCAAAAGTCCTAGACTCCACCCACTGAGGCACACCGTGCCCCTCCTTTATGTTTTCACCGACATGTACAAAAAGTAAGATTGAGGCCCTGCTATCATCCACTTGTCTGTGATTTGGTTTTCCTTTTTTTAAGATTTTATTTATTTATTTGTCAGAGAGAGAGAGAGAGGTAGGCAGGTGGAGAAGCAAGCTCCCCTCTGAGCAAGGAGCCGGACATGGAGCTTGATCCCAGGACTCTAGAATCATGACCTGAGCCAAAGGCAGACTCTTAACCGACTGAGCCACCCAGGCATCCCTGTGATTTGGTTTTCCCAACTGACAAGTCATAATAAGTTTTTGCTCCTGTGTTGAAACTATTATAAAGCATGATTTTTATGTTGGCATCCTGTTTATTTGTAGGTATTATAATTCAGTTGACTTCTAGTTAGATATTCATGTCATTTATTAACTTTTGGCCTTTATAAAATCTTTGTGTGCATCTCCATTTCTTCTGGAAATTACTATAAGCAAAATTCCTGGGTCAAAAAAGCTATTTTTTTTTTTTTTTGGCTAAGAGTTGCAGAGCTGCCCTACAAAGTGTTTATGCCAATTTATATTCTCACCTGCAGTGAATAAGAATGCAGAATTCACAAAACCATCAAGTCTCCCCCAAAGATAAGAAACTTAGAATCCTATTATGATTTGTATTTCTTTGATTTTTTTTGTGATGTTAACTTTCATGTTTCTTGGCTATTTGGCTTGTTTTGTGAGTATGTAATTTGCCTGTTATTTACACTTTTATTTATTTCAAAATTTACAAAATTGAGTTTCTGTTAAATTGTAAAACTTCTTTACATGTTAAGTTTATTAACTCACTATCACTCACTGCAAGCATTTTGTCCATTTTATCATTTGATTTTTAATTGTTAATAGATTTTTTAAAAGATTTTATTTATTAGAGAGAGAGAGAGTGCGAGTGGGGGGAGACACAGAGGGATAGAATCTCAAGCAGACACGAGGTTCGATATCATGACCCTGAGATCATGACCTGAATTGAAGTCAGGAGTTGGACGCTAAGGGACTGAGCCACCCAGACACCCCAATTGTTAATGGATTTTTTAATGTATATGTTTGTAAATCCAAGCACATAAATATTTTCCTTTATTCTTTCTTCCTCTGCTTTTATGTTCAGAAAGATGTTGCACATCCCAGTGTCAGATAAATATTAATCTACATTTTCTACTGCTTTTGTGGCTCTTTTTATTTTTTTTTAAAAAATGTTTAAATCTCCTCTTTGTTTGGAGTTTGTTTTGATCTGTGTAGTAAGAATCTATATACAACAACCTCTTTTCCTTACTGATCTAAATCTTGTATGTTATTTATTGGGCCTGTTTCTGTATTTTTCTTTTTCTTTCTTTCTTTCTTTCTTTCTTTCTTTCTTTCTTTCTTTCTTCTTTCTTTTTTTAAGATTTTATTTATTTATTTGACAGAGATAGACAGCCAGCGAGAGAGGGAACACAAGCAGGGGGAGTGGGAGAGGAAGAAGCAGGCTCCCAGCGGAGGAGCCTGATGTGGGGCTTGATCCCAGAACGACGGGATCACGCCCTGAGCTGAAGGCAGACGCTTAACGACTGAGCCACCCAGGTGCCCCTGTTTCTGTATTTTTCAATTTTATTTCATTATCTTCATGTCTTCACTGCTTCTTCTGCCAAAACCCTCCCTTTTTTATTATTACAGTTTAAGACTATGCTTTCATATCCAGTAATGCAAGTTTGTCGTCCTTACAATTAGTTTTCTGGGTTACGCTCCCCTCTTTGTTATTCCGTAAGAACTCATCCAGTTCAAAATGTGCATGAGTACAATTTATACATTAACATGTGGGCACTTGAAGTCCTTAATACTGAGTTTCCTCGGCTACAAGTAAAACATGCCTCTCGTTTATCTTTTCCTGCAAATTTCTGCCAAGTTGTAGTTTCTTCATGTAATATCTCACTATAGTCTCAAGTTTATTGATTGTTGTTGTGAATACTGTTTCTCTATTAAATTTTATAACTGCTGAGGGAAGTTGCCTACTTACATATTTTTATTTGGCATTTGCCACTTTTCTGCTTTTTGTTCACAGAGTTTGCCAGTTGACTCTTTTGAACCATATAGGTAAATGTTATCAGCTGCAAATAATGATAATTTTGTCCTCTTCCTTGAAATGACATAATTTCTTCTTCATTTTTTCCCTGTCCTATTGCAAAAGATTAGAACTTTCAAATTATTTAAAAATATTCTTTATTGGACACGCCTCCAATATTTTGCTACTAAGTAAGAGGGCCTGAATACATTGTATTTCTGAAGAACTCTAGCTTCTGGAAAGTGTTTTTGGCTTCAAATGGCAATCTCCCTCCCGAACCTTCTGTTCGCTGGCCCCCTTGGATATCTCTTAGCCCTCTCTTCCCAGAACTGAACAAGTCTTACCCTTTTCCCTTGTTTTCCTTTTAAAGGTTTTATTTATTTATTTATTATTTTAGAGAGAAAGCGAGAAAGATTATGAGCGGGGGGGGGGGAGGCAGAGGAAGAGGGAGAGAATCTCAAGCAGAGTCCAATGTGGGTCTTGATCTCAAGACCCCGAGATCACGACCTGAGCTAAAATCAAGAGTCAGATACTGGGGCACCTGGGTGGCTCAGCCAGTTAAGCATCTGCCTTCAGCTGGGGTCATGATCCTCGGGTCCTAAGATTGAGCCCACATAGGGCTCCCTGCTTGGTGGCAAGTCTATTTCTCCCTCTCCCTTCTGCTCCTGTGCTCTCTCTCTCTCTCAAATGAATAGATTAAAAAAATCTTAAAAAAAAAAAAGAGGGGGATGGTTAACCAATGGAGTCACCCAGGCACCCCAAGTCTTACTCTTTCATATGTAAGAATGTTCTATTTCTATGCAGACAACCTCACTGCTTACCTACTCGATGCTTCTTTTCTTAATACCCACATTTCTCAGTCCAACATATTCATCACAAATCAGAACCACTACTGTTTTAGTTAATACATCATAGGAAACGACCAGGCTATTTTCTGCCAACTTGAAAGTTAGTGTCTTATGGGAGAATTTTTTTTTCCTTTAATGTTTACGTTTTAAGAAAATGCTGAACTATTTTCTCACGTAGGAATTATTTCAT
Organism: Ailuropoda melanoleuca; assembly: GCF_002007445.2. NCBI lineage: Eukaryota > Metazoa > Chordata > Mammalia > Carnivora > Ursidae > Ailuropoda > Ailuropoda melanoleuca. Next base: position 14,440,914 of record NC_048226.1, on the reverse strand, counting down.
TTGAATTTGCTGACTTTTTGCCAGCAAAAAGCAAAAATAACCTGGGATTTTGCAGGTGCCATGCGAAGAAGGTCGGTTCCATGGGTTAGATGGGTTAGAACAATATGTAAAAACAAGACTGAGAAAAAGAATGACAGGAGTGGTTAGCAATGGCGGGGGTCACCTATGCGGAGGGAGAAGGGTGAGTGCCTTTGGAGAGGGGTCAGGTCTCACAGCCGTGGGAAGTGGAACGGTCTCTCTATCATTCTGAGACTCCATTTCTGCAACTCTACATTTGGGGTCATCACCTGTTTTGCAAGTATAATGTAGGAATGAGTGACGGTGAGTCTAAAGCATCTGGTAGGACACTTGGCACCTATCAGGCACTTGCTAAGAAAAACGGCAGGCTTCTGGTGAGATTTGAAGGCAGGATGACGGACCATGTTATAGATAATAAAATGGAAAGAAAAGACCTTTCCCTGCTACACAGTTAACCTCAAGCATGCTCAAGAATTTCAGGATTTAGGGGCGCCTGGGTGGCTCAGTCGGTTAAGCGTCTGCCTTTGGCTCGGTGCACGATCCCAGGGTCCTGGGATCGAGTCCTGCATTGGGCTCCCTGCTCAGCAGGGAGTCTGCTTCTCTCTCCCTCTACCCCTCCCTTGTGCTCTCTCTCTTGCCAATAAATAAACAAAAATCTTAAACAAAAACTTCAGGATTTAGCCAATAGGCAGTGCTATATGTGGGGTGAGTTCCAAAGGTTCCCAGCCTTTGCCCAAGGCAGTGGAAAAACTTAGTCCTTCTCTTTTCTATCTGGGTTGGCCCTTTCTGTGAATGCCAAGCATCACTGGACCCCGCTTTCCCTCCTACCCTGATGGAGCATGAGCTCTGAATGTTTAGATTTCAACCACCTCTGAGCAGGACCAGAAGGGCTCCTCGTTTTGATAACATTGTAAAATAGTCATTGAGACCATGTGCCTGGCATTTAAGAACTTCCTTGTCACCTCGCCTTAATTTTTCCAATTTGTTAGCCTGGAAAACGCCCTTATTAGTATCAAACTTAGGTCTTACCAAGGCAGGATAAAGTTTTTCTTCCATCTTTCCCTAAGTGAAGCTTGCAATCTGGATTAAGTTTTTTTTTTTTTTTTTAACCTGGCGGGAGGTTTCTGTATTATTATTGTTTAAAGTCAATTATCTTTTACTTCGTGTTCTTTTTCTGTTGTTTATTTTATCTGTCCTACTCTCCCAGAGGGGCAGAATTAAGGCCCCCATTTGGTTTTTATTAGTGTAATCAGTTAATAGCTCTTCTATAATGCTTTACTTATTGCGTTAATTTTCTGTAGTTATGTCCAGCGGCAGCTTCCTGGAAGACCACATTTAAAAAAAAAAAAATCTAACATTTCTTCTTTAATGGGTCCACTTAGCATTTATAGTTTTAGCTAAGATTATGGAACACTGTTGATTTACAAGATTATTGAAAATATATATAAACTGCAGCTACTATTTTAAATATATCTGTGGTAACTCTAAAAATTCCACGAGTATGGTGAACGTACAAACACTACCCCCGGTGTTTCTGTTGACATGGCTTATCACACCAGTTCTTTGGATTTATCTGGAACGTATTAGAGGTATGGGTGGATGCTGTTCCCATACATGGTGCCGGTCACTGTAGTTCTATTGTGTCAATAGCTAAACTCTGCTTCCCAGGGACCACTGTCCAATTGCTGGTGAGGTGTTTTCTGTTTTGTTTTGTTTTGTTTTTGTTTTTGTTTGTTTTGTTTTGTTTTGTTTTGTTTTTAAATATTCTCCACATCCAGAGCAGAGCCCAGTGTGGGGCTTGAACTCACAACCATGAGATGAACCCCTGAGCTGAGATCAAGAGTTGGACGCTTAACCGACTAAGCCACGCAGGCGCCCTACTGGTGGGGATTTTACATGGACGCTGGTACTGAGACAGCAGTCCTCAAATTAAAGGGGAGCTTCGGAGCAGAGCACGGGGACAAACTAAGTTACTTGAAGGGTCACAAAAAAGAGATTAATGATCAATGTGATAGTTTGAGCCACCATGGTCTGAAGCATGTACTGAAGCAAAGAGAACATGACTCAGTGGTTGGCATCATGTGTTCTAGACCCGTCTGGGACACCAATTAGCTCTAGACCTTCTTGAACTGGCTTTAGACCTACCTTGGACATGAACTAACTCAACTAGCTCTCAGGGCTTTCAGGGCTTCAGTTCCCTCTTCCGTAAAATGAGAAGTTGGGATGAAGGTTCTAGAGTTCCTCCTAGCTTTCACTGTCTCTGCAATGTTCCGTCAGTTTGGCTCTGTGTGCATTCTCAGTGAGGAGGAATCTCCAGCAGGTGACTGAATCAGGATTAGAATGCCTTCCAGTCCTTGTCAAGTCTCGAGAGATGAACAGGGCACTTAGCACAAAATAGGGGCCCATCAATGCTTTTATAATAAATCCATTTTTATGGCGATGCCTAAGTGACATTCTGTTTTGGAGAACTGTCCTTGGTCCCGCACAACGGCTCTGAGCGGATGTGGGAAGAGCATCAGAGGGTAAGCCACAGAGCCCCGCTGTGGGAACCTGGGAAAGTCACTTCCTCTCCTTGGGTCTTTTTCCCTTCATTTGTCAAATAAAGGGGGGGGTGGTGGAGAAGAATCACCAAGGTAGCTTCTAACTAAGGAAGTCCGTAACCTTGTAAGAATTGGCTGCTGTGTAAAGCAAATGAGAAGGTTCAGATGTTCCCCCAACATCCAGTGCCTAGAGCAGCTGGAGCACGTTAGCTGCCATTTCATGCTTGCTGGGAAGCAGGACATGGGCTTGCTATGGAGAGGGGCTGGGAAGGAGAGGACAGAAAGGAGATCTGTGTGCTAAGGGTTGGCTGGAAATTTTATGCAAAGAAGGAAATGAGGTTTCCTAGGATTGCTTGTTTCTGAGCTACAGAATATATCCAGTGCTGTGTTTAAAACAGTGTGATGTCTAGTTGTTAGCCCAGTACACCACCTGTTTTGTCTGCCTCCGTACCCTGCCAGGGCTGGTGATGTTTGAGAACTTTCCTTCCAGGCGGTGTCATAAAAGCGGGCAGTGGAAGGCCACACGACAAAGTCAAGACAGAGCATATTTGAAAGGAAGAGGGAAGAAGCCCATCTTCATTTCAATGGAAGTATTTTTAAGGCATTTCAAGGAGGAGTCTGAGAAATAATTACAAAGTTTAAAAGGGAAGAATCTTGACTTTGATCTGATTTTCTTCCATAAAGCAATTAGGTCCATCATTTTTCAAGGGCTAAGCTGAACATTCTAATGGCTGGACCCAAACACTTTCATTTGTGTCTTGGGACTTCTAAATTCCAAAAGAAAAAAAGTTTAAAAATGTATTAAGGTGATTTTTGCAGAGGGATTAATGCATAAAGCATTTGCTGGTCAGCTCTCGTCAAGTCTACAGCACCACTGTATAGCTGAGATTAAGAGCTAGATGTAAGTCGTGCAAGAGTCCAACTAATAGCCGAACTAAGAAATCTATAAAGTTGATTTGATGAAAGGAGAAAAACTGTCAAGGTATGATTGGAATTTTCCCTTCCCATTGCCCATGGGGATTAATGGGAATGTATCCTCTACGAATTTCTTCCTCACCAGCCTGGTCCACGGGATAGGCATTCAGGTAAGGAGAGGATATTTGGTATGTGTTATATTGATGTTAGATGTGAACGAGTTAAAGATTTAACGCTGAGCTTAATGGTTTCCTTTAGCCCGAGACTGGAGACTCTCACGTGCTATGCTCGGAGGAAGTCTATAGTGCACACCTTCCTACGACTTCCATATGCCCCAGTGGAAATAGAGCAGGAGTGGGGCTCTACATAACCCTAATGATATCAGGTAGGAGCCCATCAGGGAGTTGTTTAAGTCTGTCAGAGCATATTCAAATACAATGCACTCACATCATCAAAAAGGGTACATCAGTCTGCCTGTCTATACGTTCCTTTCTGATATTAAATTTGTCCAGGGACTTTTCAAAATTACACGCCACCTACCTGTACTCCCTCCCTTAGTGAATAAACATGCCGAAGATGTGGAGAGCAAATCAGAATAATGCAATTGGTGGAAGTCCTATAATTGAAATCATTATTGCTTAAGACACCATCGCTTTAATCAGCCCGATCATAAATCAGTGCTTTTCACAAGTGAAGGTTTAAAATAAAGTGCTGTTTAAACCAATTGGGTCTCTTAAAAGGCATGATGCAATTAGGAAGCTCCAGAAAATGGATAAAAAAGTGGTTTCTGAACAGATACACTAGTTCTAGCATTTTATCTTCCACTTAATTTTAAAAAAAATTACCCAGCCCTTTCTTAGAAATTACATATTGGAGGCCTGTAATGGCCAAGCCTTTAACCCATTAAAAAAATTTACTCCCATGAACAGTTAATATTTGACGTTTAATTGCTTTTTCTTGTTGGAGAGGAAAATCTGTTTCTTTCCTTCCTTTCTTGATTGACTTTTCAAAAATCACCTTGTGAGCTATAAAGATGGAGAGGAGTAATTGATTTTCAAAAACTCAGGTGCAGCACATGTATTCACATATGCGTGTGTGTGTGTGTGTGTGTGTGTGTACATTACATCCTCTGAGTACCAGGCACTGGGGCTTCCCGCGCAATCACTGTGCAAGACAGGTCTTACTGTTTCCAGTTCACAAGAGAGGCAGGGAGGTTGATTGCTTACATAGGGTCACACAGGTAGTGAGTGATGGGAGGCTGAGTCTTCATTCCGCTAACCCTGTTGCCTACCTGTAGGGGCGCTTCATACCCAGTGTGCAGACACCCATGGAACCAGGACCCAAAGCCAGGCCAATGATCCCCATCATTGGAGTAACTAATCCTCTCAGCCTGTTTAACCAGCACCAGGTTCTGGAATTTAGCAAATAATGCCACGCCATCCACAAATGTCGAAAGAGCCCAACTCTGATTTGCACCTTTTATGTGAATACTGCATTGTAACCGAGCTAGGAGAAAGAGTTGAACCAGCCTTATCAGTGATAGCAACTTGGGAGAGATTTCTGCTTGGAGAGTTTTATGTGGATGGGGGGGGGGCGGGTTGGTTGTTCTCTTATTAGAAAAATGCCCACACAGACTTCAGATGAATTTCCAGGGCTCCTCAGGACTTGTTTCAAGAGCCTTAAAGAGGGGGTCTACAAGACATTGTTGTGGAAGGGGCAAGTAAAAGTCTTTTTTCAGTTACCCTGAGTTAGAAAATCTCCATTTCAACATTGTCAATCCTTCACCTTTTTTGTGAGGTAAATTCACTACCAAAGGCCAAAGTGTTTTCCTTCCTTCCTTCCTTCTTTCCTTCCTCCCTCCCTTCCTTCCCTCTCTCCCTCCTTTCCTTTCCTTTCCTTTCCTTTCCTTTCCTTTCCTTTCCTTTCCTTTCCTTTCCTTTCCTTTCCTTTCCTTTCCCTTCCCTTCCCTTCCCTTCCCTTCCCTTCCCTTCCCTTCCTTTTCCTTCCTTTTCCTTCCTTCTTTCCTTCCTTCCTTCCTTCCTTCCTTCCTTCCTTCCTTCCTTTCTTTTCTTTCTTTTCCTTTTTCCTTTTTTCCTCCCACAAAACCAGGTATTATTTAGGTCTCTGGCAAAGCCGCACAAACCAATGGCTTCTCCTCAGCTTACTTCTTTCAGAGCTCAGGTGATATGCCTCATTGGGTTACACCTGCCATGTTTTGTGGGCAGATGTAGGCTGTGTCATTATACATCACTCCACCTTGCAAGAAAATATTTATATATCAGCCTCAGCAGGTCGCATTTCCTCTGGGATTGCTCCTGACTCCGCTGTCTTCGTGCCAGTGCGGGCTGTTGCATGGCCACCCTTCACGGGACCGCAGGGCATCAGCAGCGAGGAGGAACCCTCTCCTTCCCCCCTGACTCCACTCAGCTGAAAAACTACGAGGTGTGTGGCTTGAGGACGAGACCTTTCTGAGAGGTGGAGTATAATACTTCTGGAAAGGGCTTGGAAGGAAACAGGCAGATGTGGAGGGCATGAAAATTTGCACCATTCACAGCATTTTTTTTTTTTTGTGCTAGATCTGGAAAGACAAAAGCTTATTGTACCAAGGTCTTTCTAAGATTTTTAATGTTTTTCCTTTTTATTCCTGATACGTGGCAATTTCCATTGTTCCCCAGGTAGCGGTAAAAGTGAGTCTTAGATAGCTGTGTGGTAGGTATGTGGTCAAAACCCTTTCTGGAAACTCATTGGGCAGTGTGTGTGAAGACCATACAAATTTTTGTAACCCTTGATCAAATAATTTTACTCCTGGGAATCCATTCTTAGTACCAAAAAGAATGCTCAATGATGTTCTTTAAAGAATTAATTAATTTTTAAAGTTTTATGTATTTAAGCAATCTCTTACACCCAACAAGGGACTCGAACTCAGGACCCTGAGACCAAGAGTCACATGCTCCACCCACTGAGCCAGCCAGGCGCCCCTCAAAGATGTTCTTTAAACTCTTGTTACAGTACTTAGAACCTTAATATAAACGTAACAATGTGGGAAATGGAACTATAAAATATTTCCTTGATGTTGATTTGCAAATGATGTCCTAACATCTCCTAATCATCAGAGATATGTGGGCAAACTACGCTCGGTCATAATAGTAGCTAACATTTATTGTTTACTGAATATCTGACAGGCAATGTGTCAGACCCTTTGTAGTCCCTGCCTCCTTTGGTGTGCTTGCTAGATTAAGCTAGATTTTATTTTTTTCTCCATTTTACAGATGAGGAAAGAGGAAGGTTAATTGGATTATCTGAGGTCAACCAGCCAGTGTGAGATTCGAGCCCCATCCTGGCTGATTACAGAGCTCACACTCTTAACTTATCATTCTTCATGATCTGTGGATAATTTTAAGTATAAAACAAATATTAGCCACCCCCCCACCCCCCACCCCCCCACATACGCACTCACAAAGTAACCCCCAAACTCCAAAGACAACCCAGCATCAACAAACACAAATCTGACAAACTCTGCTCTTCTGGGAATCACATGGAAAAGTAAATAGCAAAGCTTAGCCCAAGAGAAAGAGCTTAAGTTGAAAAAGCTTATCTGCAACCGGCCATTAAATGACAGGTATCTGAAGCAACAATTAAATGTTCAAGGTCTTTTCTCTGGATGGGATTTAGATAGTCTAAGTACGATCTTATACTAAGAGAATCCAATGAATATTCTTCTGCCAACTTAAGGAAGTAAATCTTACAAGGGAGCACATCTTGCTTTTAGGTGCAAAGGACTTTGCCCAGAGCGACTTGACCCTTCTCTGGAGGACTAGGGCTAGACCAGTGGCTCTTACCTTATTTTGTGTGAGAACATATTTGAAAATGTTAACGGCATCAGTGATGCCTGCCTCCAGTAAAAACACATTTATTTATATCCATGCCACATTTTGTTTTATGTCTATTGACTCTTGAAATCTTTTAGGCTCATTGCTGGTTTGAGGATGTAAATTAAAACTTCCCTCTGTGTTTTTGGCTTCCAGAACGTTCTTTGTCTCACGCTTTGGGGAATGTTCTTTCGTTAGCGGTTCAGACACTGATACAGTTTCTTGAGAGCCTTGTCTACACCTGCATAAGGTCTGTAAAGTGAGTATAATGAATAACTTCGTCTCACCGTTTTCCTTAATGTGACAACATGGTATTGTGAACACTTGTATTTGGATGCGAGGCTAACAGCTGCCTTTTGGATTTTTCATGTTAGGATGAAAAAAAAAAACCAAAAAGCAAAACGCATGCCACACATCACCAAGAATCAATGGTTGTGCCTGGCAGTGTAATTGGGAAAAGCTTTGGAATGTGAGTGGACGGTATTAAGAGCAGCTTTCCTTCCCGCACCTGCAGAAATGCGCTTGCATTAAACACACATGTGCCAAGTAATGTGTGTAAGGCACGGTGTTAGACAGATGTGGAAAATGGGTGGATGAGGCCTTTGCATGAGATTCTCCCAGGACTCCGGTGTGCTGAGCCTGGGAAACACTCAGGCTCCCTCCAGGCACGGTTGGCTGTGCTGCTAATAAGATTACAACCGGGGCCTGATTTCATTCCATGAAATATTTTCATCATCAGGATGAAGAAGATTATTTTTCACTGTTCCCGAAGTGGAAACATTTGCAGTATGAGTCCCAAAAGACTTTATGTGTCCTCTCTACCTGTTGCTCGGGATTGTGCAAGAAAGGAGTCAGAAATACCAGGGTAAGAGGTCATTGGTCCGCCTTCTCCAGGAACTTCCCCTGGGCAGTGGTCTCTCTCTGCCTCTTTTCCAGAAGACGGCAAAAATCTGAGCCAATGTGCATCTGGCCAATTATGCAATGCTCCATCACAAGGGGAAATTCCTTCCTCACCCCAGCTGGTGAACAGTTATGCCCTGGAGCCCAGGACGGACATGCCTTGTAACTTTTTAACCTAGTTAGTGTAACTGCCAATATTATTCCTATTCATATAAATGTCTAATCCTTTCTTGAATCTTGCTAGACTATTTGCCTCAATGATATCCTGAGGCAGTGAATTCCACAGGTAGATTATACGCTGTTTTAAAAAGTATTTCCTTTATTCATTTTAAATTTGTTACCTTTTAATGTCACAAGATGGCCCTTGTTCTTGCATTAAGGGGCCTGGCGTACAGGCATTACAAATTCAGCTTTAATTTTTCCAAGCACTCCGCCTTCTTCGTCTCGTGTTCCATTTTGGCCCATATCATCTTGATTCAATGACGTGATTGACGTACATGGTCTCGTACTACTTTGGACACATAGGTAGGCCCTGGAAGAAAGGTCTCCTTGACACTGAATGTTACTTATTGGACAAATGTTTATTCAGCACCAACTGTGTGTGGGAATTGTTGTAAATACTGGAGAGACAGCTTTGAGTGAGACAGGGTCCTTGTTCTGAAGGACCTAATTTTCTAGAGAAGACAAGCATCAATAAAGTGAATAAGGATGAACTCATGGCTTTGGGTGGTCATAAGTACTATGGGAAAATCGGACAAGAGTGATTGGCAGAAGATGGCAGGGGCCATTTCAGATTGCATGGTCAGGGAGCAGCTCTCTGAAAAGGGGACGGTTGAGTTGGCCATCAAGGAATCATCTAGCTGACATGTCCATGAAGGTGAACCCATGCTCCTAGACGATGCCTGGCATGAGGCGAGACTCTCATCCTTATTTGTTGCATGATGAATAAATCAAGGTTGAGGAGGGAAATCGTAGTTTCAGAAATCGTTCGGTAAGTTACTCATAGGCCCAGGAGTAACATTTCTCGAATGCCTATGCCCTGTAACTCCAAAGACTGCTGAAGTAGAAAAAACATGGGAGTGACGTAGTTAGACTCGGTGTCAAGCCCTTCCCACGTCCCCAGGTACTTTCCTTGTGTGACCTTGGGGAAGTCACCTGGTCTCTCCTCCAAAGTGCTCTCATCCATAAAAATGCGAGTAAAATTTCTTTGGGATGCTTGCGTGGCTCAGTCGGTTAAGCATCTGCCCTCGGCTTGGGTCATGGTCCCAAGATCCTGGGATCGAGTCCCGCATCAGGCTCCCTGTTCTTTGGGGAGCCTGCTTCTCGCTCTCCCTCTGCCGCTCCCCCTGCTTGTGCTCTCTTTCTCTCTCTCTGCCAAATAAATAAAATCTAAAAAAATTTTTCCTTGCTTCATGGCGTGTGAAGCATTGGAGATAAAATTATGTAGCAGCTAGTTCTTTATAAACTACCAAACGGTATAGAAATGTCGGCCATTCTTGAGGGAACCAGTTGTGCTCAGCCCTGCACACGCTTTCTTTTTTCTCCTTTCTGGTTTCCTCTCTCCCCTATTTTTAGCCTTGCCTCTGCCTAAAGCTCATCATGGTATCCATGGTACTTAGCTTTTTGCCCCAGGAGTGGCTGAAGTGAGGGCGGTGGCAGAAGGGGGGTTACCTTTCTGAAATATTGCCTTGATCTTAAGGGCTTTAAAAATGAAATCAGGTGGGAGTGCCTGGGCGGCTCAGTCAGGTAAGTATCTGACTCTTGATCTCAGCTCTGGTCTTGATCTCAGGGTTGTGAGTTCAAGCCCGGCATTGGGCTCCTCACTGGACATGGCACCTACTTAAAACAAAACAAAACAAAACACAACAAAACACAACAAAACACAACAAAACACAACGGCATCCGGCGAAGCTGTTGTTAGTTGAAACAGGGGACCAGAGGTGTATTTCCGATAGTGATTGCTTGCATTTGTTTTGTGTGCTGCTTGGCCCTCCGGGGTCAGGTTAACCAAACTTCTATACACAAAGACAGAGGTTTTGCCTGAATTTCTGAGGGGATCCTTCCCCCAGAAAATGGAGGCTTTGGCTGAACCGATCTGATTACCTGCTTGGAGCTTGTCTCTGCGTTCCAGCATGATAGTAGGCATATAGCATTTCCTCATGCTTCCTCCTGTTATTCTTTCTAATTGCCCCTTAATTTACTTTTTTTTTCCATTTAGGCAGTTGCAAGTAGAAGCATGTGCAGCTCTGCATAATAATGTATTAGGAAGGCATTTCGAGGAATAAATTATTAGCATTGTTTACATGCATGGTTCAAATTTACTGGCAAATTGTTCAGGCCTCGGTTTTACGAGGTAGCTGCCAGCAGGCTCCTGGGTAAAACCCTGAAATAGGAGAAGTTTCCTTTTGGTTTCCCTCACCCACACGTCCTCTGCCTTCTTCCTCCCCTTTCAACACCTCCCTCCGTTCCCGACTGTGGGCCGGTCAGGCCTTTTACACCTTCATGTGAAGACATTTCGTGGCTCCTCTCCCCTGCGCGGGACCGGCCCCCAATGAAAGTGAGGTGTGCGAAGGAATAAATCTTCAATGGTATAATTTTAGATCCTGTGGCAACTGGGAAGGGCGGCTATTTTGGGCTGTGGGGCTTTCTCCTTGACCTGAGATGATGTTACTTTGCGGGCCATTGGCGCAGTCGGCCAACCCTGCGCGCGGCCCTTGTAGCAACGTGCCTGCCATTCCTCCGGGATGCTTCTTCGTTTCTCCGCCGAGCCGCTCTGTGCATTTGTGCAAGGGCGCGAATCTGGCCACGTGCGCCCACCTGGGCTTGTTGAGGGGGTGGCACGGGCTATCCCTGAGGGGCAGCCGAGACGGAAGGCACTTCCTTCCACGGAGGGGGCAGGGAGGCTTCCTGCTCTGGTCATTGCCTGTCCCCCAGCCTCCATGCTTTATCAGCTGTTTGGTGACCATTGTGCGGGTCACCCCTCTCTGAGCAAGGTGACCAGGCGGTCTCCGGGCCACAGCGTCTGGGTACCCCTCCTGGGTGGCCTCATTTGAAGCTGCCCTGGAGGGAGGGGTGCATCCTCACCGCGATCCTGACCACCCCGCTTGCTCCCTTCCCACTCAAGCTCCCGATACAGCTGCAGCCCGCAGAGCCTTGTCCGGGCGGGGGAAGCGAGTTAGGACTCCTGCAGCTGACGGGCAGGACAGCTACAAGAAATCCGAGGGTGGCCAAAACAGTGCTTTCCAGAAAGGGCCGAGAGTCTAGCCAATATCATCACTGGGGAGAATATCTCGTTCGTAGTTTTTACAACCTAAAAAGTGCACACAAGACCCAGAGATCATTCAGGAAGGAGGAATGAAGTCCATAAAGAACGAAAAACATGGGAACATTTTTTTTTCTTTTAAAGGATTTGATCTTATTTGTGCCAAAAAAGAGAAAACAGAAGCCTTTTATAGGTATGGAGAGAATATGGGTCTCTCTTCTACAAGTCTCCTGGCCATTAAAAAAGGGGAGAATTCCAGAGTTGGGAAAGACAGAGAGAGAGAAAGAGAGAGAAAAGGAAAACGGGGTGGGGAGGGGACCAGGATACAAGAACCTGACTAAGGAATAGAAAAGACAGTGGCTGGAGGGTAAGACAAAGGGAGAGACAAAGATCAAGAGATAATGCTGCCTTCCTTATCTGCTGTCAAATTAAATTTTTTTTTTGAGAGGGAGGGAGGGGGGAGAGAGAGCTTGCCCAGGGGTAGGGGGAGAGGTAGACGGAGAGGGAGAGAAAGAATCTTAAGCAGGCTCCATGCCCATTGTGGAGCCCAACGCAGGGCTTGATCCCATGATCCTGAGATCATGACCTGAGCTGAAACCAAGAGTTGGACACTTAATCGACTGAACCACCCAGGCGCCCCTGCTGTTAAATTAAATTTAACAGATATTTTGAGAACCAACTATGTCTTTTCCAGTTCTCTATTTCTCTATGACAGATCACCCTAAAATTTATTTACTTAAAACCGCAACCGTCATTTTATTATTATCTGTCGGGGTGCTGAGTGTTGGCTGGGCTCAGCAGGGTGGGTCTCGTGCAGCCTTTCATGAGGCCGAGGTCTGTGGGCAGCCCGGGCTGGGGTCATCTCCAAGGCTGCCCCACTGACACGTGGGGACGGATGCGGGCCCTGCCTGGAACCTCAGCTGAGGCCATCAGCCGGAATGCCTGGTCACTTTTCACAGCAGCTCGTCCCTGTGCTCCATTCCTGGCCTCTCAGGGCTCCAGAGATGAGTATCCGAAGAGAACAAGGTAGACGTTGAACCCTCCTTTCTGGCCTGGCCCACGCACACGCTCTATGGGTCCAGCAGTCAGTAAGGTCAGCTCAGATTCAAGGAGAAAGCACACAGACCCTTCCTAAGGATTTGAGGAGTATTTGAGAACTTGTGGCTATGTCTTAAAACTGCTAAAATGTCCAATCATGAGGTCATCTGTTCTCAACCTTCAAACCTCCAGAAGCTTCTTGTCAAGTTGGAGCCATGAAAGCCAGTTAAATAATCAGGGCAAAGGAATGAAATGTCCATTCCAGCTTTATTCAAGCCCTAATGTTTGTTCTTAATAACTTCTTATCCTGTTACCTGTTTTCTCTTCCCCTGCCTCACGTTTATTCCACCAACCATCCTTCCTTTCAACGACATTTTTCTTCTGTGGTCCTAAAACTCTTTCCATCCCTCCATCTCCTTTGGTCATCATTGTATGCTTTCTGTGCATGAAAAAGATTTACCTCCCGTTCCCCTTCCTTACATTTTGCTTTTCTATGGTCATTTCTCAGACCAGTGACCTATCCCTGCCCTTCCCTGCCCCCCTCCTCACTTGACTGCTTAAACTATGTATCTTCATGTGGGGTTCCCTCTTTGTGGCCACTGTCTCCTGCCTTCTAAAACCATGTCTTTATATTCCGTGTAGCTCATGCCTTTCTTCTCTGCTCTGACTTGTCTTATCCTAGGTGCCATTTGTCTCACACAGTGTCCCAGGGCAATGGACCCTGGTGTGCCCAGTGCCCAGCATCTCCATCAGATACAGCTTTGATGGCGTACCATCTTCATGGTGAAGCCTTGTCCACAGCCACGGACTTTCAGGCAGGGTTTGCTGCTCAGCTGATGACCTTTCTCTGGTAAGAGTTTCCCATCATCTCCCATCATCACTGAAGAGACCTTTTTCTCTGCATCTCAGTCTCTGGTCTCCAAAAATTACTAACTGTAGACATTCACTTAAAAAATTATTTATTTATCTTAGAAGGTAAGAGAGGGAGAGCATGAGCAGGAGGGGCAGAGAGAGAGGGAGAGAGAATCTGAGCCACGGAGCCCAACTTGGCGCTCGATCCCTGGACCCTGAGATCATAACCTGAGCTGAAACCAAAAGTCAGACGCTCAACCAACTGTGCCACCCAGGTGCCCCTAGACATTCACTTTTTTTTTTTTTTTTTAAAGATTTTATTTGACAGAGAGAGACAGCCAGCGAGAGAGGGAACACAGGCAGGGGGAGTGGGAGAGGAAGAAGCAGGTCCATAGCGGAAGAGCCTGATGTGGGGCTCAATCCCAGAACACTGGGATCACGCCCTGAGCCGAAGGCAGACGCTTAACGACTGCGCCACCCAGGCGCCCCTAGACATTCACTTTTTAATCCCCATGTAGGTTGGGGTCCTTTTCTCCTCTTAGTATAAAAGTAATATATAGCCACTGTAGAGAACTTAGAGCACACAAAAAAGCAAAAACAAGAAAAAGCTGTTGTGGGTATAAATGTTGTTATGTTAAGACCTTGGTGTGGGCTACTGTTTTCCCTCCATATTTATGATTGTTATTTAGAAAAAAAACAGAATTACTACTTAGATGGGCAAGGCTTTCCTCCAAGCTATTTGATATTTTACAGAATCAGTTGTGACAAAACTAGAACCTCTGGCTCCAGGTAATTGGACCCGTCTGGGCCGTGAGGCCCTAGCGGGGCCAGTACCTGCCCTTTCCTTCGTGCTAAATCAGATGATATAGGGATCTATCTGGAACCCTAACGTCACATCAAGGTGGGATTAGTATTTTCACTTTGAAGCCTAAAACTTTATTGGAGATGGTGTTTTGCAAGAGACGAGTAGAGAAGACCCAGGAGCCTAGAGGCATTCCTTGGATCCTGGTGCTAATTCCTGCGGTGAATTTTGTGCTCTAGCCTCATATCTCAAATCCTCCACCTGAGTGCTGGAGCTGTGTTGGTGGGATGCTGACATTTCCCCCTAACAATATCAGAGCAAGGGGACACTTTTTTGCAACCTGCTTTTTTCATTTAATAATGATTCGTAAGTTTTTTCTGCATCATTATAGATTCTTTGAGATTATGATTTTGGTGCCCTCACGGTGACAACTGTAGAGGTTTGAATATTTATGAGGAAAGTGGAACATACTTCTGAAACTCTGGCATTAGATAGTATTGAGTCCAAATGCCTGCCTTGACACGTAGTTTGCTATAGGACTTGGGCAAATAAATTACTTAAACGCTCCATCTCTGAGTCCCCATCTGTAAAATGGATGTAACGATATGGTCCAGTGATGTAACGAATCGAACGTTCCCAAGACACAACCTGCCACAAAAGTAAGGGTTTGATAGATTTTTCCTATAATTATTAATTATCATAACCCTAAATCCTCTGTAATTACTCATGAAACAGCCCCCATACTTTTTCAGCATTAGAAACAAAGCTGTGATGAACTTTCCCAAATATTTACACGTGATTTTCTTTCTTTCTTTCTTTTTTTTTTTTTAAAGATTTTGTTTATTTATTTGACAGAGATAGACACAGCCAGCGAGAGAGGGAACACAAGCAGGGGGAGTGGGAGAGGAAGAAGCAGGCTCATAGCAGAGGAGCCTGATGTGGGGCTCAATCCCATAACGCCGGGGTCACGCCCTAAGCCGAAGGCAGACGCTTAACTGCTGTGCCACCCAGGCACCCCTACACGTGATTTTCTTGAGTTAAGTGCCTATGAGTTGCATCATTGGGTCACAGATGACAGACACTTAAAGAGTTCCAAACTGCCACTGCTTTCACCGAATCGTCTAAGTTGTCCACAACCCAGCCTTTCCCATTTTTTTCCCTTGTCCACAGTTTCAGAGACAATGTGTCTCTTTCTGTGTCTAGGATTTGCTGTAATGCTCACGTTCCAACAAATTTCAAATAGTGCCACATCTGACATTTTTAAATTTTTTTACATCTGACATTTAAGTCGGGGCTTCTTCACGTAGCTCTCACTTATGTTTTAGTTATTCACTCACATACTAGATGGAATTTAAGTTTATATATAGACTAGGTTGATAGGATAGGTTTATATTGTCAGAGCTGACTTTTGTGCTGCTAACCATGGGAGAGGGCTTTGGAGCTTTGAGGAAGAGTTCTAGACCTTTCTAAAGAAGTCAGCTATTGACTAAGCCTGAACAATCTCTAGAAAATCTTTCCCCTCTAGGAACAGGGCTATTTGAAACAGGAACACCTTGATCCTTTGAACTGCTAGGAATGATCTCCCACCAGCAGACCCTACGTACCTTGGCTTCCATGCTCAGGAAATACCAATGTGAAATTCAGTGAGATGTTTCTTTGAGCCACCCACTCTGCTGTGCACTGGAGAGATGAAGAAAACCCAAACCCAACATGCTTCTTGCCTCAAAGACCATTGTCTGTTGGACAAGCAGATGTGCAAACAATTATGGATCATAGTTAAATTTGCCGGAATGGAGGAGCGTGTCTGTAAGGAAATCCCTGAGCCATGGTCTGCACTGATGGTCTCCAGAGGGTTTTGGTGGGTCCAAGGTTACAGCATTTAGAGACATTTTTAGTTGCCAACAATGAACGATTGGAGATTTCAGGTAAAAATGTAGATTTCTGTCTCACCTTGAAAAAAATTGGAAGTATTGGCAATACTGAGGCCCCATGTTACCTTGGCAACAGCGAGGTGTGGCTGACCCGTTAGCCAGGGCACCGATTCTCTCTCTCTCTCTCTCTTTTTTTTTTTTTGGCACAGTCCCCACCACTCCCTACTGTGCTACCCTTTGCTGCTTTTCTTATGTGTACTATCTGTATGGGCCATGAGTTTCTGACCACAGGCCTAATTAAGCGGGTGTTTTTAACCTTTCACAGGCTCTCAGAGAAGACACAGAGAGGTCTGCTAGAGCCCAGGACGGCAGGGTAAGCAAGAATTTGCTAGGTAGATAGGTAGATAGGTGGAGGGAGGACCATCCATGGCAGGCAGAATAGCATGTGCAAGGATACTGGGGCTGGAACACGGAGTTCTGCTTGGGTGATGACAGGCAGACGGGCTGGAGAGGAGTTGGGCATTGGAAGGAAGGGACTGAGAGAAAGAGTTGGAGAGTCTTGCAACCCATCAGCTCTTGAGCAGCCTGCAAATAAGGCATTTAGATTTTTTTTTCTGTAAAAACTGGATCTGATGCTTGAGAGAAAAATAGCTAACAGAGTTAGCTATTATCTGTGCTCTGCCATCATGGTGGCACCTTGCAAAGCATGTTGGGCTCAGAACCTCATTCAGTCCTGATGCCAAGCCCAGAAGATGTGTGCTTCTATTACCCTCACTTTACAGGTGAGACAATGCAGATAGAAGGAGGTTGGTGAAGTGACTCCCCCAAGGTCAAACCAGTAAGTGGCAAAGAGGGAAGTGGAGCCCAGGCCCAACTACAGAACTTGCAACTTGATCGCTAGGCATCCAGGCTTCAGAACTACTACCCTCGCAGGGAAGGCAGGTTGCTCTGGGAGGGTGTCAGGAGAGGCCGACAGACGGAGCAGGGTGGCTGGGTGTCCGCTGCAATGGCCAGTAGGAGAGCAGGAGGGCTACACGGGGCTGCGTCCATGCAGTGCAGAGGAAGGGGTGTGTGGGTTACACGGGGGACCACCCTTCTTCATGGGATGTGCCCACCATAGGAGCTTCCTCTTACTCCTTTGAATTCTCAGGGCACTTTGTGTCTCTTGCCCAGGGCTTGCTTAATGCCCCCATAACAGCTGTGCGCATCTTACGGCCTCTTGTCTAGTTCAAGTTTGTAAGGGGCAGGAGGAATCATGCTTTATTTGCCTTAATTTTATTTTTGCATTGCTGAGCACAGTGCTTTTGTAAACGAATGAATTCCCCAAATTATCTTTTTCAGATCGTTTCTCCTTCTGTATGCATTTGTGAAGTCTGTGGCAGGTTAAACAGTTTCACTTTTCAAACATGAAAATAATTTCTTTACACGATCTACTGTAAGCTATTTGAAAATACGAGGGAGAGGAAGACAGGGAAGCTGTTTAAAAGCAGCAAAACCCTTTAAGAGTCAATGTCACATTTATTGTTATAAAATATTTTTCTCTCTGTTAGACATCTGGTTCCCATTACGTACAGTATTGGGTACTTGAGTTCACCAGGCATTTTGCATACCAAGCAGTGTGCATGTGAAATCCCCCCGACATCCGCCAGTTCATATTTGCACCATGCAAGCCCTACTTTACATTTGCAGACAACCCTTCGATCACCAGCTTAATTCTTCCCAATATGCTTTCGAGGTTATTTTGTTCATCCTTAGCTTGAGGACCAAATTGCCTACATCTGAGAAATGAAGGACTTAATCATGGAGACCTTGCTTTGTGTCCCTGTATGGTCCAACTATCTATAAGCTCGCACCGAAGTCAATGGAACATCTAAATCCTAAGTCTATATTTCCCAGTAACATTGACCCAGAAATGAGAAACACAATATGGAATGTTTGCTAATGAGTCATGAATTTCATTATAATTGCTTCCACATTCAGGATAGCGCCCTTAAACCATCTAATCTTGACATATCCTGCAACAATCCCATGTGTTGTAAATGATTTTGTTTTATTCCTTAGGTTACTGTTAAGGGCTTATTTTATGCTTCATTTCATTTTCTTAAAGAAAGCCACACACGTGTGCGCGCGCACACTCACTCTCTTGGATGCGCATGCGCGCGCGCTCACACGGCATAGAGGCTTTTGCCTCGATCTCTATTTTTTGAAATAAGGTAATTACAAAACCAAAAGGAGCCCTCGTCCTTCGGTTTGGAAATAAAAATAAACACATTTAGGAAGAGAGCTGCAATAGGGTCTATCGTGGAGTTCCAAGTCAGGTCTGTGAGAATTAAGGCCAGAATGGACCAGTGTCTGGGCCAGCGGCCGCCTGTCCCCTCCCTGTCCGCACGGAAGGGTCTATGACTGCGTGAACGGAGACCGCTAGCATTCAGTACAGTAATAATGGAAAATTAAATACGACTTTTAAAAACTGCTCACATTATAAAATGATCTATTAGCATTATATGACTTGGGCACTTAAAGTGACTGATTCTAATTGTACGATTTGGCCCATGGCAAGCATTAAAGAGCTACAAAATCTTGTGGGTTTTTTTTTTTTTTTAATCTCTTTTGGGGTATTTTAAAGTGGATTTTTTTTTTCCTTTGGAAGAAAGCTTTGTTCCTGCCACAGAAAAGGTTGTGCAGAAGAAATCTCTCAGTCCTGATAGAGCCAGAGGTAATTATAGTTTCTTTTTCTTCGATTCATGAGTCGATAAGTCAAATATTAAGAACATTTTTGCATTTTTTTCCTCCTCCTTTTTTATTATGTGAAACTCTGCCTTTATAGCTTGGGGATGTTCTCCTGAAAAAGTAAAGATGGATGGCCTTCCCTGATGAGCTTTTCTAGCAATCAGACAGGCATTCTTTCCCTGCACCTGGTGATCATACTGTATCCTGCCGAATCTTTTCTGCACGAGCCTGTGGGTCGCTGAGATGACGTTGCATGCCATACCTTGAGCTGAACTTAATTTAAGCAAGTTAGCACAAAATGAGGGCGACGTCTGCGCAGGTCTGTTTCTTAGATATACTTACTCAAGGGTTTGCAGTTTTCAGAAAAAGAGGGATGCATATGGGGGAATGTCATTCATCTTTGAATTAGACTTGATGTTTATGATATGTACAGGCTTCTTCATAATTCTCATGATATGGACTACAGGAAGCTTATTAACTGAACAGTATTGGAAACGGTAGCTTTTTATGCTGATGGAATCCTTTTTGAACTTACGTGTTTAAGCCAAACTGAAGTTTTACTTTAATCTATGTGCCTTTGCATTTCTTGCTGGTGGTTTTCGGATCTCTCAGTTGTCGAAAAATTGCCTACTATGCTTCAGAGAGTTTTGATATAATGACCCACATTATTATCCACTTAACCAACAGTGGCCTCTTGAACACATAATTTAAAAACTCCAGTAACACTGTTAGAGTGTAAACACCAGCCTTATTGATTTGAGAAATTCTTTTTCTGAAATCGGACTTTTTTTTTTTTTAAGACCATGCTAAAGCAGAAGGAAGTTTAAAGGCACTTTGGTTTCTTGTGAGTTTTTCACTAACACTTCCCTGTAGCTTGTAATAGCTCTCTTTCTTCCAAACCCTGGAATCCACAGAAGAGAGCAGAAATACTTGTTATTGACCTGAATTAGGATAAAAGGAAAAGAGAAGATAAGATCATAGCCGTCGGCACTTTGTTTATGAAAACATCATTTTGGGGATGTGCTTGAATCAGGCAAAAGTCATGCACCTCCCTCCTCTTCCAGCATATTTGAAATGCCAGCCTGATCAGACCTAGAGAACAATGCCCAGAATTAGGGCATTACCTTTCCTGTATGCTAGTGTTGTACAGGATAGCATCATTTAATCGTGATGGTTTTTCTTTATTATTTTAGAAATACTCATGATAATAAAATAAAAATATACAGAGGTATACATATAAGAACAAAAAATAAATTTGTTTTTATAAAAAGTTATCATATTTTATTTGAAAAGTTTTAGGACTTAAAAAAGAAGTTGTGAAAATAATTCAGAGAGATCGCCTGTTCCCTTTTCCCAGTTCCCCCAAAGATAACATCTCATATAAACATAGTACCTTGTCAACATTAGGAAATTGATTCAATAGTGTTATCCTATTTATAGACCTCATTTGGACTTTAGCAGTTTTTTTTTTTTAAAAGATTTTATTTATTTGTTTATTTAAAAGAGAGAGAGAGAGAGAGCTCGTCACACAAGCAGGGGGAGGGGAAGAGGTTGAAGGAGGGAGAATCTTAAGCAGATCTCATGCTGAGCTTGGAGCCAGACACAGGGCTCCATCTCACGAGACTGAGATCATGACTTGAGCTGAAACCAAAAGTAGGACGCTTAACTGATTGAGCCACCCAGGCATCCCTGGATTTCAGCAGTTTTTTATATGCATTCACATTTAGGGTATATATACCTAGGGTATGTATGTGTGTGTTTGTGTTTGTAAAAGAGATTTTATTCATTCAGAGAGAGAGAGCACAAGCAGGAGTGGGTGGCAGAGGGAGAGGGAGAAGCAGACTCCTGGCTGAGCAGGGAGTCCCGATGTGGAGCTTGATTCCAGGACCCTGGGATCATGACCTGAGTTGAAGGCAGATGCTTAACCGACTGAGCCACCCAGGTGCCCCTCGAGTGTATATTAATATGTGGAAGTGCATTAACCACCAGTGTTAAGGGAGCATCTCTCACTGAGGAGTATTGACAGTACGCAAGATTCTCAGATGATGTGGTTTTGTATATCCTGTGGCTGACTAAAGAGGAGGTAGATTTGGTTGTATTAATGAAGACCTTTTATATTATTAGCTATATCCATATATTAATTGACTAATAAAAATAATCAATCCTATATCAAGTGCCAACTGGAGATACAAAGATGGTGGCACTGACTCTGCTCTCAAAGAACTCACAGAAGGAGGTAGGAAAAGAATCAGCAATTACACCACAGAGAGTTATATACCATAGGACAAATGACGCAGCCCCCCGTTACTAAGCACCAACAAGTGCGTTAGCGATAAAACGAATAAGATGCGTGCCTCTCTTGTTCTGGATCACACAGCTGAGTGGAGAAGACAAGACCGGTAATGAGTAGTGACAACAGAGAGCCTACCACAGGGCAGGGGCTCAAAGTGGTAGGTCCTGACCTGGTTCAAGGGGTGCAAGGAAGTGACTCAGGGGCATGTCCTGTAGCCACAATTGGCATTTCGAGATGTTGAGAGTGATAGGATCTTTGAGCCAGCTTGTTCCATTCGGAGCCTAGATAACGTCTTCTAGTTCTGGTGTTGCATTCGAGCAGATGGTTTGCCAACACAAGAGCAGTCATTGTTTCTTAGAACTGACTCAAAGGTTCTTTTTTTATTCTTACTTATTTTTATTTTTTAAAGATTTTATTTATTTATTTGACAGAGAGAGATAGCGAGAGAGGGAACACAAGCAAGGGGAGTGTGAGAGGGAGAAGCAGGCTTCCCGCTGGGCAGGGAGACTGACACGGGGCTCGATCCCAGGACCCTGGGATCATGACCTGAGCCGAAGGCAGACGCTTAACGGCTGAGCCACCCAGGCGCCCCTAAAAGGTCTTTGACATCATACTTGTTATGCTAGATCTTCCCTACTCAACACTGGCAGGCCTGGTGCTGGGCTCACATAGCACATGGGTTGGAGAGACGTCTGTTTTCTAGCAGTAAAGCGGAAGTGGTTCCCTAGAGCATGGTTGGTAGCCAGTGCTAGAGAAATAAAACCATTGTATGCCTTAAAAACTGAGGTTCTTTATTCCGAATGTAACAACACTATCACCCTCTATCCTCCTACAGATGTGATTATGAGCATTTCCTGCTTGGAACTCCTCAGTTGCTTTCCACTGGACTTCAGGTGAGATCTGGAATTCCTTCTGTAGCCTGTGGCCTACAGGGTCCTGTATGGTCTGGCCAACCTACCTATGTCCTCAGCCTCATCATAGTCCACTTTACTTCCAGTTCCCAGGGGTCCAGTCTCACTGGACTGTTGAATGGCCCTTTAATTTGCTAAGCTGTGTTCCACCCCTGGGCCTTTGCATATTCTGCTTCCACAAATGCTCCCTTCCCACACACACCCTTTCTCTATACCTTCATCTGCAACCTCATTCTTCAGGCTTCTATTGTAAGACTTGCTATACTGAAGCACTTGTCTCTATGAAGTTCCCCCCAAGAGTTCCATTTTATCCATAGTTATATATGCATTATATATATATATATCTTATACTCAGTGGTAGGACTATGTATCTGTCTCTCTTATTATACTGTGAGTTCCATGCAGGTAAGGATGATGTATGTTTTTGTGATTATCTTCTCGAGGTTCAATAAGTATTTGTTGAATGATTTATTGAATGGATGCATGGATGAATGAATGAAATAATGACACATCCCCTCATTTCTCCCATAAGTTTAAGTAATGTCAAATCTGGGATTTGGACATATGTATAAACTCTTCATTTTGGGTTCATTGGTTTGGGGCTCATTTCTGGGGTCTCTCTCATGTTCAGACCAGCTTTTCATAAGAAATCATGGTTTGGTTGTCAATTTTGTCCACCTTGTGTGTTCTGCTTTGCATGTTTTGTCTGATCTAGTTGTTATTTCAAAAAGGTAGTGGCTATTCCTTATCAACATGGTGGCCCTTCATTGGCAAAGAATAGCCCAGAGCTTCTTCGACAAACTCAGGGCTCTGGGCATGGCACACGGTGGTATGTTGTTGACCTTGACAGTGGGAGTACTTTGGCAGACAGTTCCAGCACACCCTTGGAAGAGTTTGTAGCTGGATTTTAGGTCCAAATGCTGTCTTCTCTGGCATCAGGATGGGAGAGACCAAAATGAGGATAAAGGAGGCTCATTTGTGAATATCAGATCAAAGAGGTATTTGGAACAGGGCTAGAGATAGAAGTCAGGGACCATTCTTCACCGAGCAGTGATCTTTGAGCTAATTCTAGATTGACGGTCAGGGTTGAATTAGTTCTATGGGAGTATGTGACAGGTAAGGATGAAACAGAGGGCGTGGTGTGTGTAAAGGTCTTGGAGAGAAGTTTGATGAGAAGACTCAACCAAATCTCTGGAAAATTTGGATACAAACCCATGTCTCTTGAAAAGAGTGATCCTTCCCCTGTCCCTCAAATTTGAATGATCTAGGTAATTGTTTCAATTTTGTGGCTGGTCCCTACCTAGTCTAAGCGTATGTTAGATTAATTAAATTAAATGTAGATTATTTATCTTATATTTAGGTAGGTAGGTAACAATGCAGTGTGAATTCCATCCCTTTTCTCCTTTCCTTGTAGGTTTCTATCAAGGTGTGTGTGTGTGTGTCCTTACATTCATTTGTCAGTCTTGCCCAGATACAAATGAAGCTCCCAGACTCGTTTATTGTAAGAGCTTTGAGATTCTGGAGTGTTGCTGCCTATGGTGAATGTGTAGCTAGTATAAAGACAGCATGACCTTCCGGGAGGGGTTTAGATTTTGGAGTTAAACGCCTGGGGTCAAGGTTGAACTTCCCGTGTGCTCACTTGTGATTTTGGGCAAGTCTCTTAACCTCTCTGAGCCTCAGTTTTCTCCCTTCTAACTTTGAGGTGACAATAAAATTATTTGCCTCATAGAATTATGTATGTGATGTGATTTATACGAAAGAACTTCCAAAAATTATGAGGCACTTTGTACATATCAGGCATTATTGTTATACAGTAAATGGACTCTTAAAAAATGTGACTGGTTACTGCAAGAAAGTGCCATATGTGTGGATGAGAAATTCCCAGGCTCATTGTCACTTGAAAGTTTACAATAACATATTTCAAATATGGCAGCAATGTGGCAGCTAGACATTCAAACATTTCTAAAAGCAATGGAAATTTACAATTACTATGCTGCGGGTTTATCATTGACACAGCAGTTCAGTGTATAAATATTGAGAAAGAGAAAGTCAGTCCCCAAATGAAGACTGGTAAAACCTTTGATGTTTAGCAAGAAAGATATCAAAGTGAATTTTCCTGGGATATTTCTGGGTAGCTCATTTTGTAGTATGCTTGGAAATTATATAACCTTTGAATCACTTTTCAGGGTATAGTAATAAACTTTCTCAAAAAGTTTTATTGAACTAGGAAGTGGCTAGAGTAACTGGGAGGAAAGGCAGACATGTTTCATATGTAACAAAAGACGATTTCAAACATCAATTTTAAAATATAACAAATCTAAAAATGCACGTCCAGCTCAATACTAAAAAAATTAGTGAGATCCTTTTGCTATAAAAGTGATTTTCTAGAAACTCAAATAAGGTTCATATTAAAGAGGACAGGGGTGAATTTGTTCAGCAACACAAGCCCAGAAAATGTTTGGTGGGTCGTACAAACTGGGTTATTGATGAATGGTGGGGAATTTGGAATGTAGAACTGGAACCATAAGTAACATCCTTTTTTAATTTTTTTTAAGATTTTGTTGATTTATTTGAGAGAGAGAGAGAGAGAGAGAGAGAGAATGTGTGTGTACAAGCAGGGGGAGGGGAAGAAGAAGAGGGAGAAACAGACTCCCTGCTGAGCAAGAGGGCCGATGCAGGGCTGGCTCCCCAGACTCCAGGATCATGACCTGAGCCAAAGGCAGACACTTAACCAATTGAACCACCCAGGCGCCCATGGAACCGTAATTAACATCTGGATAAGAAAACCACTATCAGCTATTTTATTTTATTTGATCTTTTCACCATAAACCATTTTAAATCAAGATAGTTTTTTGTTTCGGTTTTGTTTTTCTTTCTTTCCTATTTCTCTATCTTGCCGAGTTGGGACCTTTTTTCCCCCTTTCCTCTCGAGAGCCTCCTGAGTGAAAAGAAAACAAATATTAAAGTACTATATGGGAACAACACAAACGACATTGGAAATGGGCCAACCACAAGCGATTGTGTTCATTGGCTGGCTGGTCTCAAAACCTCTGTCAGCTGGTGCATGTAGGAAGCTAAGGAATGTTTTCTGGTCAACTGAGGAGATCAAAGTTTTGGATCTTGAAAAGACAAGACTTTTGGAGTGGGGGAGGGCGCAGTACACATCAAAGTGGTGAATACATTGTAGGACTAACTTCCACCACCCAAGAGTAGCAATGGCGTTGGGACCCTGCAACTGATGAGTGGAGACGAACAACACGTGGTTAGTTGGAGCCTCGCTGGGCCCAAAGTCACCCCAGAACACTTTGCGAGAGGACCCTGGGGTCTCCACCTGAGCCTGAGACAGCTGCCATTTGAGCTTTCCCGCCCCCTCCACCCCAGAGCAGTCCAGCAGCTAGATGGTTCTTGACTATCAGAATCTCGCTTTTACCATTCCTTGAGAAATGTGGTGTTTTCCTCTTTCGTACAAAGTCTTTTGCGTGGAGGTGAACCCAGAGTTAGGGGTTGCTTAGCTCCAGCCTCAAAATGCACACACTGCATCTTTAAGAAATAGTTTACTTGTGAATCAGTAAACGTACCAGACAAAGCAGCCATTATTTATGCGTTCCTGCATACCCGGCAAGGTGAAAATAATAGAATAAACATCATATACTTCGTTATGATATCGGTTTACACTTGCAGGGTACACGAAAAGAGGCCATTTCATCAAGCTAATTGCCTGAAAGTAAAAGAGAGAGAACTTTAGCTATTAGTCTATTATGGGGCTTTTTTCTTAATCACAAATAGGGGCCTTGTGTCCCTGGGGGGATGTGTATTCTAATTTACAATTGAACTACCGATCAGAGCAATCAATCTTGGGCAGCACTTTTACAGTGTAATTGCTGCAACAGTAACAAATAAAAAAAAAAAAAAAAAAAAAAAAGAAGAAGCAGGAGGAGGAGGAGGAGAAGAAGGCCTAGCTGAGCTTCAGCTTGAAGTGGAGATATTTCCAGGCAGTAGTTCAGGGTGGGAGGGAGACAGGACCCGCCACAGACATGAATATGCAATGAGGGCTCATTAGCTGCCTCGTGTTGCCATGACGAATGGCATTATCCCCGGCCTGGTGCTGTCTAAACATGAATTTTATAACGACCCATTTATCATGACTTGTCATGAGCTTCTGTACTGTACTTTCTTCCCGCTCACACACCTTTCCCTAGTAGGATGGGAAAAATCTTTCCCTTTTCTATTATTGTTTCCTTTTGTATTGATTTCTGGCCCTTCAAGGCAAGTGCTCCAGTATAGCAGCATGCTCATGAATGATTTGTGACTTCAGAAAGTTCGAGAATGAAAACTCGATTAGTCATTCCATTTTCCCGGTGGTCATACGATTGAGAAAAAAGTTAGAGTCCACTTCGAAAGATATTTCTTCATGTGTGAGCTTTCGTTTTACTATAGCCTTCTGACACTGCAGAGACTTTTAAAATTTAAAATGAATTACGTTGTCTTCCTTTCATTAGTTTTCTTCCTTTTTCTTTTGTCCTGTAAGAACCTTTCAGTATCTTCAAAGTGGAACTCAAACATTTAGAGGTATTTTCCAAAAATCTTGGCACAAGGACTGAAATGCTTAAAAAGATTTTTAGAGCTTAGCATTTTACAGGTGCATGAATTGATTTCTCACTCAGATACCCGCTTAGATTGTGGGGACGAAGGTTGGCTTGCTCTTTGATGATAACTTCCCAGGACATACGTTTTATTAATAGTAAAAAAACAAAAAAAACCCCCAAAAACCAAAAAACCATGAAAGCAATCTCCCTTGATAGAAACATGAGGTCTGTTTGAATATTCAGCAGCCTCCAAACTGCTATAACGTGAAGGCTGGATTCTGTGCCATTGGCCAAGAGCGTGTGTGAGTGCCTCAAAGCTAAGTCCCACAGTTGATCAAGCATATGGTTTTAGATGGGCAGAAGCGGCCTCATTGTAATACAGACCCGATCAGCGGGATCTTTGAATAGACTACTTAGTTACCATAAAGAGAGTAGTACTGAAACGATTTCTCAAGGTGCAGGAAAGGCACGGGAACGTAGGGGAGGGGAATCTGGGATTGTTTTGCACACCCAGGGGTTATGGTCATCCTAATTTGCAAACAGAAAATAGCTGGCCAGATCTTTTTGAGTGTGGCTTTCTCTCTCGTGCCCCTGAATTCCATATATTTTTTTTAAAGATGTATTTATTTGACAGAGAGAGACAGCAAGAGAGGGCACACAAGCAAGGGAAGTGTGAGGGGGAGAAGCAGGCTTCCCGCCAAGCAGGGAGCCCGATGCGGGGCTCGATCCCAGGACCTTGAGATCATGACCTGAGCTGAAGGCAGACGAGCCACCCAGACACCCCCTTTGAATTCTATATTAACAGTAATGATACTTCTATGTGATAGCATTTAAACAATAATACATAAAGTTAACAATAAAATATTTTATATATTAATGATAATTATGTACTTGAGAGGCATTCTGCACTTCCAGAGCTCTTTCTTCAGATCCTCAGGTTAATCGGGGGCAGGATTATTATTTCCATTTTAAAGAAGTCATAATTGAGGCTCGGAGCTTAAGTGACTAGATCAAGGTCACACAGTTAGACCGTGATGGTGCTGGGGCTCCACATCAAGCCTTTACATTTCTAGGTTGGTGTTTCTCTATATCCAAAGTCACCAGAGCAGGAAATTGTTCCTAAAATGTCATCTTTTTTGGGATTTAGCAGTAAGTGAGTAAGTTGGGAAAGGAGCCCGTTGAAAAGATGGCCATCATTTACACTTGAGAACCTCTTATTCTCCTAAACTACTCACTAGAAATTGAAATTAGCACATGCATGTCAATTAAAATTAAGTTGCCATTCCAACCATTTAAGTTGAATTATCTTTCATCATTTGAAAATGCAGATAGGATGTGTTTTTCAACATAAAGACTTGGGTACCATTCTGGCTGGTATTCTTGTGTTTTGAGTCTGCTGGGCATTATATATATATATATTTTTTTTTTTTCAGAAGAAAATATCTTTTGTGTTTTCCGCTATGAATGAATTAAACAGGATTGTTAGAGATGATTTGGTGAAGAAGGGATAAAAATATTGGCAAATGATATTAAAGAACATTGTGATTATGACTGAGCAGATTAAGACTGTGTCTATATGACACCAAACATCTGGATGAAAATGGAAAAAAAAATTGTAAAATCCTTGATTGTTTTCTTTACTTGACAGTATACATCTGGATCTTTAAAAACATCTGGGTTTTTGACTCTTATTTCCCAGGTTTTCTCTGGGTGTTTGGCGTCGTGTACAGTGAGGTGGAGAAAAAAAAATTAATACTCTTATTACTGAATTAGAGAGGATGATTGCATTTAATTAATCTGCAAATATTAACTAATTATTCTATTTAACATAACATTTAATGAATAAAATTTTCCACCAGGCAAATAAAATAAGAAAGAAAGATGTAATTAGGTGATTTAAGAATAAAACTTGGCTTAAGGCGTATTTCAATCTTGGTCATAGTTTACCGACAGCAATTTCCTTGGGCAAAAATCTTTTTTGGTCTTCCGACAACGATTTTCTCTCTTAGAGAGTCGTTTCTCCATGTGTGATGAGGACCTGTTAATTCACAATGTGTTTTGACAATAGTAAAATTTCATAAACACTTAATAACATATGAGATACATCTAGTAATAGACATTTTCTTTGCCAAGTGAATTATCCGGCCTGATAAAATCAGTGTAAACCCACTCTCCAACCAGCCTCCTGACATGCCTGAGGCTGAACCCCGAAGAGGAATCAAATGAAAACAGGACTTCAAAGACTTCTTTGCAATGAAAAGCACCTTATGTGACTGACTTTTTTTGTGATCTCATCTAAAAAAAGTTATCATAATTATTGAACATTTCCTCTGTAGCTTATTCTCAATCCAATCAGTTATAATGAAAATAGTCTGCTGGCTTTTTATATTCTCAAGTTTTCGGAATGATTAGTGCTTCCTTGAGATATCCCATTAATTGGACGCACAACCCAGATAAAAAGGCTGAAACCCGAGAGTATATAAAAAAACATAAGGTTGTTGCAATTTAAGTGCCTTCAAAAGATCTAATTTGATTTTTAAAAGCAGTTCTGCAGATGTGAAAATTAAAGGCACGCAGAAACAAGATGTGGTTTAATGAATGTGTAGGAAAGAAACATTTAGAGGTTTCAGTGGCCTTACTCTGAGTTTTTTATTTTTTATTTACTTTTATTTTTTTATTTAGCTGTTAGATTGGAAAGATCGAGCCTGCCACACAATAGAAATTGCTGAATATTATGGGTCGCTATTTCTTTATTGAACGGCCCCATTTTTTCTTGCCCACCGTATTTCTGGAACAACTTGGTATTTCTGCATGCAGGTTTTCAATCCTAGCACCCATCAATCAGATTTCAAATTCTAATAGAGTGAAAGGGTCTCTGCGTTTGGTTTGTCTTAGCTGTTTCCTCCATGAGCTTGTCCCCCTCCTACCATGAGCAAAGGGTACACTTACTCCCATTAAAAAAGAGAGAGAGAGAGAAAGAAAGAAAGAAGGAAAGAAAGGAAGGAAGGAAGGAAAGGAAAGGAAAAGAAAAAAGAAAAGAAAAAACTCCTCTTCTACTGGCTCTAATGACATCTTCGGTCATTAATGAGTTAATAAAAATCTCAAAGTCATCTGGGGCTAGATAAGGAGGAAGAAAGAGAAGTATTGTACTGTAATGACAGGCTCCCTGGCTGCCCTCGGAGATGTCATGGGTCAGTCATGTTAAGAATGTGTGCGTCCAATCATCTGCTGATTTTTATCAGCAAGCCTTCCAGCAGGAACTGACAAGGGCCAGTTTGGGAGTCACAATGAATAAACAATGACTTTTTGGATTGTTGGGGGCTGTGTAATAGAGTGAGGGGTTTATAGGTACTAAAGCATGATGACATTAGCAATCAATATACCAATTACTGGACAAGTTATTGGATGAGGCATTCCCGGGTCTTCAGCCCTCTTGCACTTTGAAGAGGCCTCAAGGAGGGAGACTCCCTTGCTCAGAGGCAGCCAGGGGACCGAGACCCAAGGCCCTGAGCTAAGAGGCCAGCCTTGCTTCTCCGGCTGAAGCAGCCCAGACCTGCATGTTTTGAATTGCTTGCGGAGCTTACTAAAAATACAGATTCTTCTTGAGTTTCCCTCCTAGAGCTTCCATCTTGGGGCTGTGGCTCTCTGTTTATAACCTGTTGGATCGGGCAGGTTAGGGAACCCCTGTCCCGCTGCAGCTCTCAAAGTGGGGTCCCAGACCCGTAGCATCAGCCTCACCGGGGCTCTGGCTAGAAATGCAGATTCTCGGGCCGCCGGGGTGGCTCTGTCGGTTAAGCATCTGCCCCTTCCGCTCAGGTCAGGATGGAATCTGCTCAGTGGGGAGTCTGCTCATCCCTCTCCCTCTGCCCCCCCCCCGCCTCAAATAAAT